>NW_027507903.1:25803798-25928798 GCF_037356315.1 Lithobates pipiens | reverse complement strand
TGGGAATGTTTGACCATTCTTCCAGAGGTCAGGCTCTAATTCATCCCAAAGGTGTTCTAACATCTGGAGGTTGGGCAGGATGTGCAGGATAGTCAAGTTCTTCCACCCCAAACTCGCTCATCCATGTCTTTATGGCTCTTGCTTTGTGCACTGGTCCAAATCATTTGGTGGAGGGGGGATTATGGTGTGGGATTGTTCTTCAGGGATTGGGCTTGCCCCCTTAGTTCCAGTACCAATAACAGGGCATTATTCCTCCCACTAATACCAGTGACGGGGACATTATTCCTCCCACCAATACCATTGACGGGGGCATTATTCCTCCCACTAATACCAGTGACGGGGGCATTATTCCTCCCACTAATACCAATGACGGGGGCATTATTCCTCCCACTAATACCAGTGACGGGGGCATTATTCCTCCCACTAATACCAGTGACGGGGGCATTATTCCTCCCACTAATACCAGTGACGGGGCATTATTCCTCCCACTAATACCAATGACGGGGCATTATTCCCCCCACTAATACCAATGACGGGGCAATAATGTGGGATTTAAAAGTGGTTTTGAGAGCAAGTTGTAAGGGAAAACCTTCCAATCCATAGGTGTGCGCAGCCTGTTGCATTAGGGTGTACACCCTAAAGCTCAAACACGTGTGTTCGTGTATGTATGCGTAATATATACACACACTCTTAAAATAAATGTAAAAAACATTTTAAAATGTGTTTAAAACATGGACAGTGTTAGTAGGGCAGAGGATGGTGTCAGTAGGTTTTTATTATTTTATTTTCCTATTTTTTACTACTGTTTTTAGGAGCCCCATTTAGGTGAAATATCAGCAGGGGGAATCTGCGCTGCACGGGGTCATTAGGATGTGCCCAGGCACACCCCCTGCGAACGCCTATGCTTCCAATTGGACCAAATGTCTAAGATAGAAATTCCCTTCACTTTAGGGAGTTTTCATCCTTCTTCCTGATGCATCTCCAAAACAGGAAGTGAAGGAAAATCTCCCCAACAGGACCCACACAGCAAAAAACAAAAAAAAACCTGATAGAGGTATTCTCTATCCAAAATGAAAATGAAAAGTTTTGGCTTTGCATGCACAGAATATTGCAGGTTCTGATGTCTACACCTGCTGCGGATATGGCTTTTCTTTTCTTTATTATTTTTTTTTTTCTTAAATTCTAAAGAGTTTTCTCCCATGGTTCATACCGCCTGTTATTCTTATGTGACCTTTATGGAGAGGAGATGAACTGAAACGGCCTTTGTCTCCAGTAGACTTATTGCTGCAAATCTGGTTATTCAAACTATACTCTAATTATTCTAAAAGGCTGCCATGCTGGCAGATATTAATGCTGCTTTTCAAAATAATACAGAAGGTTAATTATGCTCTAATTGAGCGGGTTCTCTTTTTGTATAACCTGTTTTGTGCTTTTAGTTTACTTAAGATCCAATATTCCAGTTTCCGCTTCAATGTAAATTAACCCTTCATTTACACGAGTATTATATATTGCAGTACACTTGCTCTATTAGATGGTATACTAAAATAGATGTGGTTTGGATGGGTAGTGTGCCATTTGTGCCTGGGCTAAAGTAATGCTCTTGGGCCTTCTAGCATTTTTATGCAAAGACCATTAGTATGAATCCACACATGACTTTCTCTTTCATTGTAGGTGGAAGGAAGGTAGGTGTTTTAAATTAAAATTTGAAGGCATTTTTTTTTTTTTTTTTGTGGATAGAGGGGAGATTGGATTACAACACCTCTTAGGTTTTCATTGCTGTCTGAACCCTCTCTATGTGTTCTGGTAACCATTGTCGATAAAAATTGAAGGTGAAATAAAATGCCAAATGTTGAGTGGTCTCCAGAACAGGAATGAAGGTGTAGCGACCAAAAAATAAAAGCCGGGCTAAGGCTCTACTATATTGTCCAAACATACGCTATTACCGAAAGTATTGTGACACTTGCCTTTACACACACATTCATTTTAATGGCATCCCATTCTTAGTCCGTACGGTTCAATATTGAGTTTGGCCCATCCTTTGCAGCTAGAACAGCTTCAACTCTTCTGGGAAGGCTGTACACAAGGTTTAGGTATGTGTCTATGGGAATGTTTGACCATTCTTGCAGAAGTGAATTTGTGAGGTCAGTCACTGATGTGGATCGGAAGGCCCGGCTCACAGTCTCTGCTCTAATTCTCCCCAAAGGTGTAATATTGGGTTGAGGTCAGGACTCTGTGCAAGCCAGTCAAGTTCCTCCACCCCAAACTCGCTCATCCGTGTCTTTATGGACCTTGGTTTGTGCACTGGTGTGCAGTCATTTTGGAACAGGAAGGGGCCATCCCCAAACTGTTCCCACAAGGTTGGGAGCATGACATTGTCAAAAATGTCTGACGCCTTAAGAGTTCCCTTCACTGGAACTAAAGGGCCAAGCCCAACTGCTGAAAAACAACCCCACACCATAATCTCCCCTCCACCAAATGATTTGGACCAGTGTACACCGCAACATCCATAAAGACATGAATGAGCAAATTTGGGGTGGAGGAACTTTACTGGCCTGCACAAAGTCCTGACCTCAAGCCGATAGAACACCTTTGGGATGAATTTCAGCAGAGACTGCGAGCCAGGCCTTCTTGTCCAAATCTGTGCCTATCCTCACAAATACGCTTCTGGAAGAATGGTCAAACATTCCCATAGACACACTCCTAAACCTTGTGGACAGCCTTCCAAGAAGAGTTGAAGCTGTTAGAGCGGCAAAGGGTGGGCCAACTCAATATTGAACCCTACGGAATAAGACTGGGATGCCATTAAAGTTCATGTGTATGTAGAGGCAGGTGTCCCAATACTTGTGGCAATATAGTATATGTGAAAAGGGACTATCAATAGACAATTCAGCATATAACATCACACGTAACTGACATTTCTTTATTGAATAACCTAAAAGTAAAAATGACATAAAGCACACCCATATAAATATAAAATACATATTTGGCCATTTAATAAAAGCAATTGAAACTGGGCCCCAATCCACCACCAGACCATAATGTGGGAACAAAAAATACATAATCGTCTCCCAAATAGGAGCATAAATCAATATCTTTATCCTCTGTTTTTGTTTTTGTGATGCACAGTGTGGTTGATTTACTAAAACTGGAGCACACAGAATGTGGTGCAGCTCTGCATAGTAACCAATTAGATTCCAGGTTTTACTGTCAAAGCTTAATTGAAGAAGAAGTTAGAAGCTGATTGGTTTCTATGCAGAGCTGCGCCAGATTTTGAACTTTCCAGCTTTAGTAAGTCTACCCATGTACCTTTTTATATGGAAGTTGTGGTATGTGAAGCAACAGAGGAATTCACTCTCCTATGCTCCTAATCACTGAACAAGGTAAAGATGAAAATGAACTAATTGCTGAAGTCCCATCAAAGCATCAGAGACCTCACTGAAATCACAGGACTTTATAAGAGGACTCTAACTATGAAGGAAGCAGACCATTCACTGTACATGCGGTTATATATCGGGGGGAAAATGCAAACACTATATAGTAATGATCAGCAAAGCAAAGGTGTTGCACCGCTTCTAGGATGGCCACAGAAGTCCATCCACAATCATGCAAAATTAGTGTACATCTTGTCCAATATTCCAATTTGACATAATGCGCCATATCAAAGAGACTCCAGCTATAGCTCACCAATGCAACGCAAATATGGCGGTGTTCCTGGTCCTTGTACTCCTTAACCATTCTAAGTCCACTGTGGTCTCATGTCCGCTTGGGTGGAAAGGGGGGAATCCAGGGCAGTAGTGGTATGCCTAACCGGTTTCACTGGTCATGTCAGCTGCATCAGAGGCAGAAGTGCTCACTGAGCACGACAGGTGGTATTTTTCTTGCCATGCCCAGCTAAAGGGTGAACAGTTGAAGGGAGGTAAAAGCAGTTCAACCATGGGGCTATACCATCCCCAATCGCAAGTGTAAGCAAGCCTTATGAGTTTTCATGTTCCTGGTGATAATTACCCTTCAGACAGTACTGTACCCTCTTGGCACCTCAAGGCCAAAGGACAGGCTGTTTATTTGAGCTTCACACCCAGCAGATCAAATAAGAGCCGGTTCACACAGCGGGCGAGGCGACACGACTCGCCTCACCTCGCTCTCGCAAGTCGCCCCCGTTCTGTACAATGGAACCGTTCTGAGAGGAGCGACTCGAGTCGCTCCGACTCAGAAAAAAGGTTCCTGTACTACTTTTGGGCGACCTCGGGGCGACTTGCATTGACTTCTATACAGAAGTCATCTGCAAGTTGCCGCTGAGGTCGCGGCGAGGCAAGTCGGAGTCGCCTCGCCTCGCCTCGCCTGCAGTGTGAACCGGCCCTAACCGGAGCAACAATAACAAACCATGGCAAATAATGGTTGCATCAAAACGCAGTTTGCAAACAGGTTATTAACAAAACCACGTATGGATACCTAAAACTTGTTTTAAGGGGGGAAAAGTCTTTACCACCTAGGCTACGACTAAAAGAGGTGTAGAGTATATAAATACACATAGTATCTTTACGTCCCAGTTCCTCTTTATCAGCCTCCCACTTGCCAATGGTCTACCTGCTGGTGGCCAGCGTTGGGGCCCAAGACCCAATGTGATTAGAGATCCAGTAATTCTAACAAGAAAAGGGTAATAACCCTATTTCAGTGGCGAAATAACAGAGGTGGCTGTCAGTGGTAAGCCTGGGACCCGGGCAACTGCAGCAGAATAGCTCTGTGGGCCGGAGAGACTACAGAGGGGAGTTCTTCCAATATGGACCCTAGTTCTGGTGGCTACCAGGGATTTCCTCTCATTTCTTTTGTGGCTATGGGGTAGGAACTGAAGGGAAATCTCCCCAATGGGTCACAGATGAGGGGAAAAAATGACGGGTTATAAATCTTAATTACTCTCTCCACAATGCGGAAAAACACGTTTTGACTTCAGTTCTACTTTAATTTAGTAACTTTAACAGCTCCTCCTGTCAAATAGGAACTTTAGCCACACTTTTTTTTTTTTTTTTTTTGCCCCACTTACCTGTCATGCTGCATTGTCCTTGATTAAAATACCCACTTTACCAGCAGAGCCATTGTTGTCCTGCTGTGATTCTCTGATCAGGTGGAGCAGCCTGGGTCTCGCTCCACCATTTATGTCCTGCTCAGTCATTGGAGACCAGCTGCCTTTTCTGGGTTTTAATAGCTGGTCTCCAATGACTACAGCTCCGTCCACTGACCGCTGTTAGTCCCTACTCCTGCAATCTCCTGGGATAAATGATGTGGAATCCCAGGAGGCTAAGGCAGCAGGAACACTTCATTCTCTCCCAACCTAAAGATAAAAAATAGTGAAGAGCCAAAAAAGGCCTATTTATGTTGCTGGGGGTTGGCAGTCATGTACAGAGCCATAGATTATCGGGGGGGGGGGGGGGGGGTCTGCTTTGCCTGAAAAGCTGGATTTTTTTTTTTTTAAGGCCTCATTCATACAGGTGAATTAAAGTATACAACTATGTGAGGGTTACCTACATGGGGATGCCCAGGTGTTTTATGCATCCATGTACCCGCAGTCCCATTCATGTCAGTTGGGGCGCAGCTGCTGCGCAGACACTGCTGTGACAACCCTTTTGAAATCTGCATGGCTGCATGTCCCTGCATGCACAAGGTCTTCTTATGGGGTTCATGGACCTGCTCGCAGCCACCCACTGGAACCCAGATTAGGCTGCAAGTTTTGGTGACTAAGGAAAACCAACATAGCGGCACAGGACCTGGGCTGCTGCTAGTACTGGGACAGGTTAATTTAGTGCTCTGGGCAAGGATGCACAACTGTACCCTCTCCCCCACTCCTAGTGAGTGCCCTAGAATGGGTGTACCGCCCTGTGCCCATTCACTGTCCTCTTGCACCGTCTGTCCATAGTTGGCATCAGTGTGGCTGGTGCTCATTTGTCTTGGTTGGGGGTGACCCATGGCCCCCATCCCCCATCCAGCCAGCCACCACCCTGGCACTAGATTGATTGCTGCTTTGCTTGCTTGCCAGCCCCCCCCATCCAGGTGGCGGCTTTGGTGGCTTCTTTCCAATTCCCTGCAGTTACTTCTCCTCCAAGCCAATCGGGACTTAGGACTCGTGGCCAATCAGTCCCAGAACCTGCTTCCTGATTGCCCAGGAGGAAAAACAAAGACACTAGTGAATATCTATTGGCTAATGTCACACAACTGCGGGGCTCAGGGCGCGAAGCACTGCGTCCCGGTCCCACCCTTTTTGAAGCCAATTAGAACCACAGGCTCTAATCATGTGCTTAAAAAAAGAAAAACCATTGAAATCTATGTGTCCAGTGCCCTTCATGTAGATTAGGGGCCCCGTATGAGCGGCCGCCACTGGTTGGCATGGAGCGTGAACTGCACATTTGTGGCCATTTTCTTGATTTCTATGGCAGTAGCTGTCAAAGCAGACACCAAGCTACGTCCTGGCCCTGTTTACTAACCAGTGATCTTTAGTTTCAGTGCACTAAGGGGGCCTTCCATACTGCTGCTCCCTGGGCGGCCTCTCCTTCTGCTCACCCCTTGCCAACGCCCTGGCTGCTGCACCTGATTTTTCACTGAAAAAATATATATATTTTTTTTGTTGATAGAAACGACCTTGAACAGTAGATGCCATGATTCCCTATCTGCCCGTAACGAGGTAATCTTGTAAACCATTAATCGTTGTTTTTCTACGCTGTCTCCTACTTTCGGTGGATGATGGATTAACATAAAGGACACTTAGCTGTACTCTGTATTACTATCGCTGATACATTTCTAAATCTTTTTCATATCAATTTCCATTTCATAAAACCATTCTGTGGATTTAGCCACCTTTTATTGAAGTCATTACCTTTTTGCATTAAAAGGGAATTGTGTAGCACCTGTAAAGTGATAATAAAGCGTGTCAGTGGACCAGATGTCAGGGGATGTGACTCAGCCACGGGGCGCAGGGAGAGGCATTTGTTTGAAGATAAACGGTGGGATTAAGGACATGTTTTATTCCCTTCTAACCAGTGCATTGTGTTCTCCAAATTTGGATTGCTAGAACGTCAACGCATGGAAGTCCATGTGAGAGGCGGAAGGGAAAGAGCCGATTTCTGTGACTTATAGGATTTTTACATGTACGTATTTTTTATTTTTTTTTATCAATACATTGGGTGACTCCACCTGTCATAGCCCGGTCTTATCTGAGCTGCAGCTGTCATGCTGGTTTAAATGCTAAGAAGCGTCTGAGATGATTAGTGCGCTGTAGCCATGAGAAAAGCAGTGGGAGAGAAATGAACGGTGTAAACAACCTCACCTGACGGGAAAGCCAACATGACCAGTCACCGAAACGGCAAATGTTATCCAATATATACTTAAAGTGGAGTTCCACCCAATTTTGAGAGGTGGTCTTAAATGAAAGATCACCTCTACACCCCTCGTTTTTGGATATTTAAAAAAAAAAAAAAAAAAAAAAAAAAAAAAAAAATATATATATATATATATATATATATATAATTTTTTCATTTTCCAACTTACCTTTTTTTGAAGTACTAAGAGTACATGTAATATAATGAATATCACTTCAAGCAGTATTGGATCTAAAAAACGAAATGTAACAAAATAAATGTAATATTTTGCATCTTACCTATTCTTGGACATGGTGACTGCATTTGCTTTTTTTTGTTTTTTACCATTTTTTTTTTTTTTTACCTGGTGATGCTGCTGCCAGTAATGCAGGCCATACATGGTCGAATTTCCAACGCATTTTCTTTTCAAAATCAGAAATTTTTTTTTTTTTTGTGATCCGATGGCGCCACCATTGATTTTCGAAATTCGGCCGACCAAGCCTTCAATTTCACCTCATGTTGCTATAGAAAAGAATTTTCGTGGCCGGGAATCTTCTTTTCTCTCTGTAAATTTTCTTTTCTTATTAAATTTCTCGCACGATTCTCCCATCATTGATTAGAAAATCGTTCGTTTTTCAAAAAATTTCCAACATGCCCGATTCCTCAAATTTTGATTTCCACACGAAAATCGGCTGTTGCTACAGCCCCACTAATGGTGCAAAATTCATACGAAAATTCTTAGACACAATTTTCGAAATTCGAACCGTGTATGGCCGGCATAAGTCTGTTATTTTTCAACTTTCTTTAACAGACCAAGCAGTCCAGCCAAAGTGGCACTTAGAAAATAGAAGAAAACAGCTGAACGGCCGCACTCTGATTAACACCTTTTTATTCAGAGTGTGAATTGAATTTAATCTCTTACATCATGGTGATGAAAGGTACAGACAGGCTAACGCATTTTTACATCAATATAGATGCTTAATCATAGCTAATATTAAGCATCTATATTGATGTGAAACGCGTTAGCCAGCCTGTCTGCACCTTTCATCACCGTGATGTAAGAGATTTTGGATCCTCTACACTGTTTTTCCACAAACAGTGCCTCCGTTCAGCTGTTTTCTTCTATTTTCTACACGATTGCAGAGCCTGCACCAAAAGTTGTGAGTGGGGAGGGCGGCTATTATAGACACTGACATGCTTGAAGCGGCGTCGCTACCTCAATAGTGGCAGAGGGTTAATACAAAGCATTTATAACTGACAGGGGTGCTTACAATGATCAGCTTTTATAAATTTATGTAAAATCTTTATCCCAAAAGGGGGTGTGGGGGGGGGGGGGTCGTAAAAGAACTGCTGCCGTACTCTTCAAAAATGTGTTAGCTGGAGTTCAGCTTTAATTTGTTGGTCAAGTTTAACTAAATCTGCCAATCCATCAAACTCTACCCAGATTGATGGTGCTGTTGTCCAAAGGTGACTCCATTTCTCCTCCATCCAGAGTAAAGACACCCTAGTACAGGACTTGTTTAGCTTGCTGAATCATCAGGTGAGGATGAAAGTCACGGCTTTTCCTCTACTCCCCTACGCTCCAACAGGGAGCTGTCCCTCAACGTTCCCATGTCCAATGCAGGGCTGCAGGTTTTGCATTGGACTTGATGTCGGAGGACCTGGAACTGCAGGTGTATAGGGAAGATGAGGAATATACAAAGCACAAAGTAGGCACAGTGCTATACACTTAAACCAAAATGAACAAAAACACAGTGAAATCAAGTCCAAGCATAAATTCTAAAGTGCAAATTGATAGCCATGCTCGGTGAATCTGTGCTGTAACTGTAATGCCCCGTACACACGATCGGACTTTCCGACAACAAAACCGTGAATTTTTGTTCGAAGGTTATTGGCTTCAACTTGTCTTCCATACACACAGTCACACAAATGTTGACCAACAATTACGAGTGTGGGAACGTGGTGACATACAAGACGTACGACGAGCCAAGAAAAAGGAAGGTCTATAGTCCATGGGATTTTCTCCATTACGAACGCTAGTGTTTCAAGACCAAGTGCTTCCGGCTTGTACTTGATTCCGAGCATGCGTGGACTTTTGTGCAATGGACTTGTGTACACACGATTGGAAAGTCAGACAACAAAGTTTTGTTGGTGGAAGATTTGAGAACCTGCTAGCCAACATTTGTTGGCGGAAAGTCTGACAACAAATGTTCAATGGCGCTTACACATGGTTGGACTTGCAGCCAACAAGCTCACATCCTATATTTCCCGCTGGAAAGTCCGATCGTGTGTACGCGGCATTATGCTGCATTATTAAATAATGCCGCATACACACAATCAGGATTTTGGTTGGGGGAAAAAGCTCTGATGGTTTTTCCGATGGAATTCTGACGGGATTTCGCGCAAGCTGTCTTGCATACACATTGTCACACCAAATTCCGACCGTCAAGAATGCGGTGACGTACAACACGTATGACGGGACTAGAAAAAGGTAGTGCAATAGCCATTAGCCAATAGTTGCCAGTAGTTGAATCTGAGCATGCGTGAGTTTTTGCACGTCGGAATTGCATACACACGAACACATTTTCGGATTTGAACTTTTCCCAACCAGAAAAATAACGTTCTCTCAATCATTTGCTGGCGGAAATTTGGCCAACAAAAGTCCAATGGAGCATACACACAATCGCATTTTTTGACCAAAAGCTCTCATAGGTCCTTTGCTGGCCGAATTTACATTCGTGCGTATGCGGCATTAGTGTGTATGTAATGCAGTTAACTGCCACCAAACCATTCGTTGGTCACTCCCCAATCCACACCACACTCATCAGAGATTGACTCTTTGAATTAACAAGAAATTCAAATGATGCTCAAGGTGTTTCCTGGCAGGTCAGCACCCCCTGATAGCTAGCAATTGAGCTGAAAGTTTGAAAATGACTTTCTAACCTATTGCTAGACTTGCCAGGCTTCACAAGTTTGTTGCACAATTGCAGCAAGTCTGCATTGCGTGACTCCAGATCAACTTTCTTTGCAAACATTGTGTAAGCTTGTTGCAAGTTCTGGTTCAGTTATGTTGTGCAATAGTCCTCCCACCACAAGGGGTCACTGTGGCTGAACTTTCATGTTGTAGACCTCTTTCTGTAGACTCACCACTGCAACTTTGCTTTTGCTAGAGACTGATCACGCAAATTTGCTTCAAATTGGAAAATAATCTACAAGAACTTGTGCTTCATGTGCTCTGCAAGTGTACAACTTGTTAATGAAAATGTGCAGCAAGCTAACAAGATTACAATTCAAAACGGCAGCAATTTTGTGGCAAGTTATCCTTGCTATCTTGGCAAGTGTCACTCCTCCTCCTGGAGTGCCCCTTAGGGTTGCCACCTTTTCTTCAAGTCAAACCCGAACACTTTAGCGGCGCACTTTTTTTAGCGGAGCAATTTCTTTTTTAGTATAAACTATACATTTTACATTTATTTTGCAATTAAATAACATTTCTAATCATATGAAGTTAATCACGAGTCCTCCTTTACATCAGAGTTCCGCTTTTGCATCTGAACTCGCAGAGTTCCCTTACACTGTAAAGTGGGACTCTGTAGACTCTGATGTAAGGGAGAACTCTGGGGACTCTAACATAAGGTCTGGGAACCCTGATTTAAGGGGAACACTGAGTACTATGATGCACAGTGAGAACTTTGATGTAAAGGGGAACACTGTGGCCTCTGGTGTAAAGGAGAACTGTGTTATAAGGGGTGCCCTGAGAACCCTGATTTACCTTAGTGTACTCAGAGGCAGTAGATAGAAGGGGGAGACTTCAGTCACAGACAGGGATGGATGGTGAGCTCACTCACCCCTTGGCAGTCAGCACCTCTCATCCAGATGTATCTGAGGCTGCTGGACTTCAAATTTCCAGCCTCCCACTTCCCTTTTCTGAGGCATAGCACTGGGGATTGGAGTGTGGGCAGCCACAGAGGGGTAGGGGAGGAAGGAAAAGGAGCAGATCAAGCCCTTTTTCCTCTCCCGTCTGTACATGGGGGGAACTGTTAGTGCTGGCTTTGGGCAGTGTGAAGGAGAGTGTAACAGACACTCTCAGCTTAGACAACTGCAGCCAGCAACCTTGCTGGGAGGCCATAGTCCAGTCTGAATAATGTGTGGACGCATGGTTCCAAACCCGAACTGTCCGGGTGAATCCTGGACAGGTGGCAACCCTAGTGCCCCTGTGAATAGCGATCTGGCTGCCAGGCATTCAGGAGGTGATACTGCTGCCTCCTGAAATAAGATGACCAGATTTTCAAAATTAAATCCAGGGACAGCCTACGGACACTTTTTTAGACTGCTTTCACACTGGGACGGTGGGTACGTTAGTGGTAAAGCGCCGATGGTTCCTGTAGCGGGGGCTCCTGAAGAGCACTCGCTATGCGTTTTTAAAAGTTACGGTTATGCCTAAACTACAGTTTGGTTTGGGTACCATTGTTCTAAATTTGGACCTCAGCATCAGTCTGACTGGACTACAGGATGCAGGGGGGTAATACTACATTTTTTTGATAAATTTACTTAAGAGTGGACCCTGTATAATGACTCCTGGGCACCGATAGCACTTTGTAGCTTTCCTAAAATATGTCAAAGCTACTTTTAGGTTGTATTTTTTTTAAATACTCAAATGTATGGATGTGACCACGCATGTGGTCGGTAAATGGAATATCATTATTCAAGATTTAGGAAAGTTGCCAAGTGTGGTCATGATGTCCTCTTTGCCAAGCCGTGTATCTACAACAAAATGACGGTGGGGGTTAAATGGTTATTTACATACAATAGGAGTTACCGGAATCTGGTGTCTCACCAGTTTTGTATGTATTAGTGAGCATATGCTGAAATTGCCTTTTATATTACTTATGGGTGTAACAGGTGAGGACATCTCTTTTGTTACTAATATACTAGGCATGGCACTGAGTATCTGATGCCATGCCAGGTGCCCTAGAGGTGAACTGCATGTGGGCCTATGTTGTTAAACCGAGAAGTTAGAATAACGTGCTAAATTGTACATGTCCATTGCTCCCCAGTGTCCCTTATTTGGAACGGAGTCCCTGTTTCCTCATTTGTCCCTCATTTTGATCTGATCTATATAGTTGTATATAAAATGCACATTTTAGCTTTCAAAAAGTGTTTCCCAGTGCTAAACCTTTCATCCAATTTCTAAATGGCTGCATTTGCAAATTTCAAAAGCCAATATAAAGGAATAGTAGTGGTAAAAAAAACAGCACTTGGGTTTACCTAATCCTCTTTTTGTCTAATTCTCCTTTTAAGGAGGCGTGACAGGGGGCGTGTCCTATGCCTACATACCTTTGCTTATAGGTGTCCCTCATTCCCATCTCAAAAAGTTGCGGTGTATGACATATCGCTGATAAATGCCAACCGCCTGTTGTGTGTTGGACTGATGCACAGCGATCTATGTAAAGCTCATAGCTCCCAACTGTCCCTGATTTGGAGGGACTGTCCCTCATTCCTCCTCGTTTTGTCCCTCATTTTGATCTGATCTATATAGTTGTTTTTTATGTACACTTTTTATCTTTCAAAAAGTTTTCTTTCTAAACCTTTTCATCTAAATTGCAGCATTTTTACATTTTAAAAGCCAATATAAAGGAATAGTAGTGGTAAAAAAAGTCCTTGTGGATTTAATGAAACTTTTTTTTTTTTTGGGGTTCTCCTTTAAGAGGGTGTGTCCTATGTTTACACACATTTGTTAATAGATGTCCTTTATTCCCATCTCAAAATGTTGGGGGGGTATGAACGCTGCCTTGCGGTATTGGTGAACTGTGGCGCCTCAGTGTTTTGGAAGTTGTTTTTTTTTTTTTTTCAGTCTAATAAACCATCAATAGATTGCAAATCTCTGGAGCTCATTGCTCATATCAAGGCCAATGTACACCTGGCTGGAATAGAGAATGTTTGCACTGTGTCTAAAGCCTTGTACACACGATTGGACTTCAAACAAACTTTCCAGTGGATTTCTGTCCAAAGGGCGTTGGCCGTGAACTTGCATTGCATACACACGGCAGGACTTTTTCAGCCAACTTTCACCAAATCACGTGGTTTTTCTGCTCTTTACCGCCACCCTTTGGTCAACTTCTGTATTGTTGTCTGATCTTTTTGTATTGGTTCTGAGCATGCCAGTTTGTACTTTTGGACTTAAGTCCGATTGGATTTCTGTACACACGATCGGACTTTGCTCCGTCGGACTTGTTGCCAAAAAGTTTGTCTGCAGAGCGAACTTTTGTCCGATGAAAACCGTAAAAAATTGTACACACGGTCGGAAGTTGCCTTAAAACAGCTCGTTTGCATGTTTGTTGTCAAAAAGTCAGATGTGTGTACGAGGCTTTACACCTACTTTATCTCTTTCCAGCCTCTGATTGTTGATCTTCGGCTCAGTAGTCAGCACTGTAGAAGCGGAGCATTTGGTTGAGTTCAGGGAAGTGAAAGAAGTAAAAGATTGCTAGATTTTCAGGAAGTGAAAAAAAACGTCAATCGCGATCAGAGATATAAATGACTGTACAGGGCACATAGCGTTCACTTGCCATTTCTTCGTTAGATCACATGGAAAATCACGCTGGTATGAACGGGCTTTTGAGGCAATCGTGTATAGTGATGGACGAACTTCCGACGGGACGTTTCGCGAACGCGGCCGATAGATCACGAACCGTAACGTTCGCGGCGGGCCCCATTGACTTCAATGGGAGGCAAACTTTGCAAACCTACAGGTCAAATTTGCAGCCACAAAATAATTACTAGCTGTGCAAACATAGTCCCACCACATGGCCAATGACATAACACATGTATGAGGTGAATCTGAGATCGACAACTACAAGCATTCTTTTTTTATATGTGAAATTGTTGTGACAATTCAGGACTGTGGAGCGCATGAAGGCAATGGAGGAGAGGCAAGGTCAGGGTAGGCAAAGAAGAGGGTGCAGGAGACTATCGCCAGCAGCGTGACATACAGCACTGACACCAGCACCGTGATAGAGAGCACTGACACCAGCACCGTGATAGAGAGCACTGACACCAGCACCGTGATAGAGAGCACTGACACCAGCACCGTGATAGAGAGCACTGACACCAGCACCGTGATAGAGAGCACTGACACCAGCACCGTGATAGAGAGCACTGACACCAGCACCGTGATAGAGAGCACTGACACCAGCACCGTGATAGAGAGCACTGACACATGCACCATAAGCAGCCCCAGGAGGAAGTCGGCATAGCACAGGGATGGTGGGAGCCCCTCATAATGAGCATAGCACAGGGATGGTGGGAGCCCCTCATAATGAGCATAGCACAGGGATGGTGGGAGCCCCTCATAATGAGCATAGCACAGGGATGGTGGGAGCCCCTCATAATATGCACAGCAGAGGTACAGCCCCAGGAGGAAGTCAGCACAGCACAGGGATGGTGGGAGCCCCTCATAATAAGCAGCCCCAGGAAGATGTCAGCATAGCACAGGGATGGTGGGAGCCCCTCATAATAAGCAGCCCCAGGAAGATGTCAGCATAGCACAGGGATGGTGGGAGCCCCTCATAATGAGCATAGCACAGGGATGGTGGGAGCCCCTCATAATGAGCATAGCACAGGTATGGTGGGAGCCCCTCATAATGAGCATAGCACAGGGATGGTGGGAGCCCCTCATAATGAGCATAGCACAGGGATGGTGGGAGCCCCTCATAATATGCACAGCAGAGGTACAGCCCCAGGAGGAAGTCAGCACAGGGATGGTGGGAGCCCCTCATAATAAGCAGCCCCAGGAGGATGTCAGCATAGCACAGGGATGGTGGGAGCCCCTCATAATAAGCATCCCCAGGAGGAAGCCAGCACAGCACAGGGATGGTGGGAGCCCCTCATAATAAGCAGCCCCAGTAGAAATATCACACAGAGAGGATGAGGAGGGTGCAGAAGAGTAAGGCTGAGTGAGCCAGTCAACCAATTCTGGTGCTTCTTTTGACGTAATCACACGCACCTTCTGCAATTTCCCACTTTGGCTCAAGCCTGTTGCTCCTGCGCTACCTCTACCACCCCTGCGGAAGGGCCTGCCTCTTCCTCTGCCTGTCATTTTTTTAAATGACCCTGTGACAAAACTCTCAGTCCCTATACTGATAAAGGACTGCTGCAGAATAGGGCAGCAGTAGTGCACCTCAACCCTATATATTGTGGACCTATACCAGTCCTTAAGGATTAGCAGACTGTACCTCGCTCAACCCTATATACTGTAGTACACTATACCTTACCAGTCCTTATAAGGACCTTTGTGGAACTAGTAGGTTGCGATTAGCAGACTGTACCTCAGTCCCTATACTGATAAAGGACTACTGCAGCAGAAGGGCAGCAGTCAAGTATAATATTCTTTCTATATTTGGAAGAAAGAATATTATACGTGTACAACCCTATTACCATGCCAGTCCTGAAAAGAACCTTTGTGGACCTAATATTAACAGCTACTGATTAAACTAATTGTCCCTCACTGCCACACACAGCTTCCTGACTGTCTATATTTAAACTGCAACAATAACTTGAATAGCACTCAAAACTATATCCTGTACTACTTTACCATACCAGTCCTGAAAAGGACTTTTGTGGACCTAATAGTAACAGCTAATGATTAAACTGACTGTCCCTGCTGCACACAGCGTCCTGTCCCTCTCTACACTGACAAAAAACAATGACTTGAATAGCAGTGCCTCAAACCTATATCCTGAACTACACCCAACACCTATACCATACCAGTCCTTAAAATAACTTTTGTGGACCTGATGGCTAGCAATTTGGGTCACTGCAGTCTCTCCCTGCTCCACACAGCAACCTCTCCCTATAGTGACAGAAGAAAGAATGTAAAATGGCCGCCGGATCGGGTCTATTTATAAGTTAGGGGGAATGTCCAAGTGTCCATGTGCTGTAATGTCTCAATTGGCTGTCTTGTACCCCATGATGGATGTGTCATCATAGGTCAAAGTTCTTTTACACAGTAAACACGGAAGTCCGCCGGGCGAACAGCGGCAATAGTCCGCCGATCGGGCGGACCGCGAACAGCTGAAATTCGCCACGAACCGACCGCCGGGCGAACCGTTCGGCCATCCCTAGTTGTGTATATCAAATGTGTTTTGCAGTCTACAGCAGGCTGGTTTCATACCTCCCAACTGTCCCTGATTTGGAGGGACTGTCCCTGATTTGGAGCAATGTCCCTCTGTCCATCTTTCCTCCTCATTTGTCCCTCATTTTGGTCTGATCCATATAGTTGTATATAAAATGCACTTTTTTATCTTTCAAAAAGTGTTTCCCAGAGCTAAACCTTTCATCCAAATTCTAAATGGCTGCATTTGTACATTTTAAAAGCCAATATAAAGGAATAGTAGTGATAAAAAAAGCAGATTAACCTTTTTTTGGGGGTTAATTCTCCTTTTAAGGGGGTGTGGCAGGGGGCGTGTCCTATGCCTACATACATTTGCTGGTAGGTGTCCCTCATTATCTCAAAATTTTGGGAGCTATGCTGTTTTAGGGATTGGTTTCATGTATATGTAATGTGCACTGTCATGATTGGCAAGGAATAGATGAATACTTTCAGGAGAGAACAGATCCAGGCGTTCCCAGTAAAGTTGGGAAAATTTAAAAATTCTTTGGACATGCAGCCACCGTTAAATATCTTTAAAGCCAGTACAGTTGTGACTGAGTCCAGCAGTTACTGTGTGGAATATGCACAATATTGTCAAAAGTATTGGGATACAATATGCCCCTGTTGAAGACCTTTTGTTGTCGAAACATGTAGGGCTTGCATTTCTTGTACCCCACATTTCTTTTATGACATATTTTATGTTAGTTTTTACCTTGTGATCACTTGCTGTTTTTTTATGTCATTTTTTTGACTTTTTTAATAAAACTATTGGTTGCTCTCTGACCTCCACCATCTGGAGCCCTTTTTTCTTTTCTTATTTTTATGATTTATCATATCCTGGATATCTTTTAAATGTGATTGCTTGACCTCTTGGACTTTGGCGTTTGGAGACGCACTTTCCATATCAGGAGTTCCAGCTGACCGCGGAGCCTTGAGATGATACAGTGATGACCCACCACCAGGATCTAAATGCACAACATCTGATTGAGACCAGTCAGGATTTTAAAGAGGAAGTAAACCCTAATGGGTTTACTTCCTCTTTGATTCCCTGCAAAGGTAAAGCATAATGGACTACTATGCATCGCATAGTAGTCCATTATGTGTCACTTACCTGACACAGGAGCCAGCGAAGTCACCGCTATCCCCTGTAGTTCCGAGCATCCATCTTCTTGGTGGGTCTCGCTGCTCCGACGGTGTGATTTGCCGTCATGACGTCACTCCCGCACATGCGCACAGGAGCTGACACTCGCGGCATATTGCCGCGATCTGCGGCTTGCCAAGTGCGCCTGCGCGACGCTGTCTACGGCGCATGCGCCGTAGACAGCGGTGGCTGTCTTCAGGTAAATATCTCCTAAACCGTATAGGTTTAGGAGATATTTCTTGGACCTACAGGTAAGCCTTAATCTAGGCTTACCTGTAGGTCAAAGTGGTTTGTAAGGGTTTACAACCACTTTAAAGCGGGAGTCCGCCGGGACTCCGCGTTTTTTTTTTTTTAAAAGCCAGCAGCTACAAATACTGCAGCTGCTGACTTTTAAAATAGTGACACTTACCTGTCCAGCGCGCCCGCGATGTCGGCACCCGAAGCCGATCTCTAGATCGTCTCTCGGGTGCTGCCGCCGCCATCTTTGGTATGGGAATCAGGAAATGGAGCCTTTCAGCTTCATTTCCCGGTTCCCTACTGTGCATGCGCGAGTTGCGCTGCGCAATAAGGACGGTCCCCGCTGCCTCTGGGATCTGTGTGTTTCCCAGCAGGCAGCGGGACACTTGTGAGGTGCATTTGTGAGGTCCAGCACCAGCACAATGATGTACGAGAAGGCCTGGCTCGCAGTCTCTGCTCTCATTCATCCCAAAGGTGTTATATTGGGTTGAGGTCAGGACTCCGTGCAGGTCAGTCAAGTTCCCTCCACCCCAAACAAGCTCATCCATGTCTTTATGGACCATGCTTGGTGCACTGGTGTGCAGTCATGTTGGAACCCAAAGGAGCCATCCCCAAACTGTTCCCACAAAGTTGGGAGCATGAAATTGTCTTGGTATGCTGACGCCTTTAAAGATCCCTCCCACTGGAGCTAAGGGGCCCAGCCCAACCCCTGAAAGACAACCCCACATCATAATCCCCCCTCCACCAAATGATTTGGACCAGTGCACAAAGCACGGTCCATAAAGACTTGAATGAGTGAGTTTGGGGTGGAGGAACTTGATTTGACCTGCACAGTCCTGACCTGAACACTTTTGGGATGAATTAGAGCGGTGAGTGTGAGCAAGGCCTTTTTGTTCAACATCAATGCCTGACCTCACAAATGCACCTCTGGAAGAATGGTCAAACATTCCCATAGACATACTCCTAAACCTTGTGGACGGCCTTCCCCGAAGAGTTGAAGCTGTTATAGCTGCAAAGGGTGGGCCAACTCAATATTGAACCCTATGGACTAAGACTGGGATGCCATTAAAGTTCATGTGCATGTAAAGGCAGGTGTCCCAATACTTTTTTTTTTTTGTGTGTGTGTATATGTATGTAATATATATATTACTATGTAATTGAAATAAAAATGGGAAAACAACAAAATTGAAAAAGGAAAAGCGTATGCATTACCTTCTATAACAAAGTATGCTTCTTTTTTTTTTTTTTTTCTGAAAAGTATGCAGCACTTGCAACTGTAATTCCTCAAAGGCTTACTAGACAAATATATGGTTTACAGTATTTGTTCTTGGAGAATAAATACACGTGGATTACTTTGAGATTGGTTTCTTTTTCCATGGAACCTTTGTGGAGGATGTGATGAGGTGGATATCCTGCGTAAAGGCTGCTTTTCTGAAAACGCACAGCCTTATCTTACTAGCTGCTTTGCTGGCTGCCAGAAGTACCTTTCTTCCAAAAAGTTCCCCCCCCCTGACAATCTCATTTTTGGATTAATAGTTTTCTTTGGAGATTAGCATCAATGGCAGGTAGGTTTTTTCATTTTATCTTTTTAGGATCCAGAGTATTATTTCCTGCTAAATGGATAGGTAAAGGCAGTTTGTGGCCTTGTATAAGAACTGGAACCTCAGCTGCTGACGTGGATATTCAAAAGTATCTTTCCTTAACTTTTTTTTAACCCTTGAAAGTACTTTTCAGGCTCAGAGGACCTCTGCTAAAAATCATTAGATTTACAGCTAATGTTACATAAGTGGCATGGCCTGTTATGAGAATGGTCCTTGGGAAGAATGGCCCTTGGGAAGAATGGCCCTTGGGAAGAATGGCCCTTGGGTTCATGGTCCTTGCGTTCATGGTCCTTGGGAAGAATCCCCTCTTCCTTACAGCTAGATAAAAAGATAATTGTCAGTGGTTGCTTGTCTGGGGGGGCAGACATTGCTCAATGCTCAAGGAACCCATAGTGACCTCTATAGGAACCTTGGGGTTCTGCTGATCCCTGGTTGAGAAAGTTTGTGCTAAAGAGAGTATTCATTTTTGTTTTCTAATTCATTATGACCCTAGAGTTTTACTAATTACTTATTTTTTACCCTCTGTAACTGCATGTTTGAGCCACACAATGTATTTCCTTTTATTAAAAGGGAAGGAAAAATCCTTCCTTGCAATGGCCCTTTGCCGCACTGCAAGGGTTAAATGCTCAGTTTACTTGCCTCATCTTATGCTCCCTTGGTGGCTCTTCTTCTCACTAATGCCCTGGCTTGTGCCTGTCTTTTGCTGTCCTTACATAAAATGCAGAGCTATTGGTCCTGCATTATACTTGCCTGTGACTCAACGGAGCACCTTAGGGGAAGAGGCTGCAGATGCCGGTAGCATAACATGGAGGGAGCCTGCAGAAGCAAGGGTTTAGAGAAGCCCACTGCAGGGATGGATTTTTCTCTTTCCTGGAGTACAGCTTTAAAGTGAAGTTGTATTCATAATTATTTGCCACGCATAATGCATTATCTAGGAGATAAATCATATCTAAACCCACAAGCAAAAATGTAATACATTTCACTCACTGACAATGCTCATGTACTGTACGTATGGAGGAGTGGGGTTCTCGCTCTAGGGCAGGACTACACAACACTTTCCTCTTCCTTAATTTTACCAGATGCTTTGTAGTCCAGAGATGGCTGACATAATATACGCTTTACATCTAGCCTTCTTCAGACACTTACCAGTATTGTTTTTGGGGTGTGTTTTTATTTTGAGGAGGTATTGGTAAAATGAGAGCGTACTAGGGTATTATCATTAGTGATGGACGAACGTTTTGCCCGGCGGTCGTTTCGCGGCGAATTTCCGACATTCGCGGTCCGCACGTTCGAACGCCTTTTTCCGTCGTTCGCCGCGGCGGACTTACGTGTTTAATGTATACAAGAACTTTAACCTTTGGTGACACGTTTATCATGTGATACAGGACAGCCAATTGAGACATGACAGCACATGGACACTTGGACATTCCCCCTAACCTATAAATACACCCGATCCGGTGGCCATTTTACATTCTTTCTTCTGTTACGATAGGGACAGGTTCCTGTGTGGAGTAGGGAGAGATAAACCACTAGCTATTTGGTACACAAAAGTTCTTTTCAGGACTGGTATAGGTGTTAGGTGTTGATAGGTTTGCTGTGCTGCTGATTCTTGCAGCAGCCTGAGTGTCTTTTGTTAGTTTAGAGAAAGGGAAAGGACGGTGTATGCTACAGGGACAGCCAGATTAGTCTTTCATCATCATCATCATCATCATCATCATTAGCTGTTACTATCAAGGTCCACAAAAGAGCTGTTCCAGTAACCACTAATCGTTCTCTTTTTTTGCCAATTTGTATAGGGACAGGAAGGAAGCAGTGTTGTCAGGCAGTGAGGGTAATTTTAAAGACTTGCTGTTATTATTAGTAGTGATGGACGAACGTTTCGCCCGGCGGTCGTTTCGCGGCGAATTTCCGACTTTCGCCGTCCGCGGGTTCGAACGCCTTTTTCCGTCGTTCGCCCCGGCGGACTTACGTGTTTAATGTATACAAGAACTTTAACCTTTCGTGACACGTTTATCATGTGTTACAGGACAACCAATTGAGACATGACAGCTCATGGACACTTGGACATTCCCCCTAACCTATAAATACACCCGATCCGGTGGCCATTTTACATTCTTTCTTCTGTCACTGTAGGGAAAGGATCCTGTGTGGAGTAGGGACAGAGAAAACGCTAGCTATTTGGTACACAAAAGTTCTTTTCAGGACTGGTATAGGTGTTAGGTCAGCAGCCTGAGTTTCTTTTGTCAGTTTAGATAAAGGGACAGAGCGCTGTATGCTGCTATTTTAGGGACAGCTCAGCCAGATTAGTCTTTCTTCATCATCATCATCATCATCATCATTAGCTGTTACTATCAGGTCCACAAAAGAGCTGTTCCAGCTAATCGTTCCAGCCTACTCTTTTTTGCCAATTTGTATAGGGACAGGCAGGAAGCAGTGTGTCAGGCAGTGAGGATAATTTTAAAGACTTGCTGTTACTATTAGTTCCACAAAGGTTCTTTTCAGGACTGGTATCAGTGGTACGGTAATAGGCTTGTACACGTATAATATTCTTTCTTCCAAATATAGAAAGAATATTATACTTGACTGCTGCCCTTCTGCTGCAGTCTGCTAATCATTCACAACTCACTTGTTCCACAAAGCTCTTTATCAGGACTGGTAACTTGGTCTGTCTAGGGTGCTACGGTACATAGGCTTGGGTGCGGTACAGTCTGCTGTTCTGTAAGGACCGCTATCGGTCCACAATACATAGGGTTGCCGTGCACTACTGCTGACCGCTGCCCTATACTGCAGCAGTCCTTCAGCGGTATAGGGACTGACGCACAGTCTGCTAAACACTAATACACAACCTGCTTGGTCCACAAAAGTTCTTATAAGGACTGGTAACTTGGTATAGGGTGCTACGGTACATAGGCCTGAGTGCGTTACAGTCTGCTGTTCTGTAAGGACCGCTATCGGTCCACAATACATAGGGTTGACGTGCACTACTGCTGACCGCTGCCCTATACTGCAGCAGTCCTTCAGCGGTATAGGGACTGACGCACAGTCTGCTAAACACTAACACACAACCTGCTTGGTCCACAAAAGTTCTTATAAGGACTGGTAACTTGGTATAGGGTGCTACGGTACATAGGCCTGAGTGCAGTACAGTCTGCTGTTCTGTAAGGACCGCTATCGGTCCACAATACATAGGGTTGCCGTGCACTACTGCTGACCGCTGCCCTATACTGCAGCAGTCCTTCATTGGTATAGGGACTGACGTACAGTCTGCTAATCACTAACACACAACCTGCTTGGTCCACAAAAGTTCTTATAAGGACTGGTAACTTGGTATAGGGTGCTACGGTACATAGGCCTGAGTGCGTTACAGTCTGCTGTTCTGTAAGGACCGCTATCGGTCCACAATACATAGGGTTGCCGTGCACTACTGCTGACCGCTGCCCTATACTGCAGCAGTCCTTCAGCGGTATAGGGACTGACGCACAGTCTGCTAAACACTAACACACAACCTGCTTGGTCCACAAAAGTTCTTATAAGGACTGGTAACTTGGTATAGGGTGCTACGGTACATAGGCCTGAGTGCAGTACAGTCTGCTGTTCTGTAAGGACTGCTATCGGTCCACAATACATAGGGTTGCCGTGCACTACTGCTGACCGCTGCCCTATACTGCAGCAGTCCTTCAGCGGTATAGGGACTGACGCACAGTCTGCTAAACACTAATACACAACCTGCTTGGTCCACAAAAGTTCTTATAAGGACTGGTAACTTGGTATAGGGTGCTACGGTACATAGGCCTGAGTGCAGTACAGTCTGCTGTTCTGTAAGGACCGCTATCGGTCCACAATACATAGGGTTGCCGTGCACTACTGCTGACCGCTGCCCTATACTGCAGCAGTCCTTCAGCGGTATAGGGACTGACGTACAGTCTGCTAATCACTAACACACAACCTGCTTGGTCCACAAAAGTTCTTATAAGGACTGGTAACTTGGTATAGGGTGCTACGGTACATAGGCCTGAGTGCGTTACAGTCTGCTGTTCTGTAAGGACCGCTATCGGTCCACAATACATAGGGTTGCCGTGCACTACTGCTGACCGCTGCCCTATACTGCAGCAGTCCTTCAGCGGTATAGGGACTGACGCACAGTCTGCTAAACACTAACACACAACCTGCTTGGTCCACAAAAGTTTTTATAAGGACTGGTAACTTGGTATAGGGTGCTACGGTACATAGGCCTGAGTGCAGTACAGTCTGCTGTTCTGTAAGGACCGCTATCGGTCCACAATACATAGGGTTGACGTGCACTACTGCTGACCGCTGCCCTATACTGCAGCAGTCCTTCAGCGGTATAGGGACTAAGAGTTTTGTCACAGGGTGATTTAAAAAATGACAGGCAGAGGAAGAGGCAGGCCCTTCCGCAGGGGTGGTAGGGGTAGGGCAGGAGCAACAGCCTTGAGCCAAAGTGGGAAGTTGCAGAAGGTGCGTTCAATTACTTTAAAGGACGCACCAGACTTGGTTGAGTGGCTCACTCAGCCTTATTCTTCTGCACCCTCCTCATCCTCTCGATCTGCACCCTCTTCTTCACTCTCTGCTATGTGCACCCCCAAAGACACTACCACCAACAACACCACCACCACCACATACCTTCCGCTTGAGTGCAAATGGGGGCCTTCATGCTCCAGTGTTTTAATAGGGACCCCCGTATAAAAAGCATGAGGGTCAAGGACCAGTACTGGGTGGCAACGTACTTAGATCCCCGGTACAAACACAAAATGGCGGAAATGTTACCGCCGTCGCAGAGGGCTGTCAGAATGCAGCACTTCCAGGCCTTGCTTCGAGAAATGCTGCATTCTGCTTTTGCGTGCGCTGGCAGAGGAGCAATTCCCACTCCCAGAGAAGGATTTGCGGGTACCAATCCAACAGCGCCTGCAAGAAGAGGCCGGTTTGAAGATGTGTTGGTGACTTCGGATATGAGGTCATTCTTTCAGCCGACCCATCGACAGGTGTCATCCGGATCCAGCATCAGGGAACGCCTAGACCGTCAGGTGTCCGACTACATTGGGTTAACGGCCGATGTGGACGCTCTGAGGAGTGATGAACCCCTAGACTACTGGGTGGGCAGGCTTGACCTCTGGCCAGAGCTTGCCCAATTTGCAATCGAACTGTTGGCTTGCCCCTCATCCAGTGTCCTGTCCGAAAGGACGTTCAGCGCAGCAGGGGGGATTGTGACCGATAAGCGTACTCGCCTAGCTCACGACAGTGTTAACTACCTCACATTTCTAAAAATGAATGAGGCATGGATCTCGGAGGAATTCAACACATGTGATCAGTAGACCATGTATATGTCTATAAACAATTTTTGGAATCAAGCACACAGACCTTCTTAATTCATTTGGCTCACTTCCCTGACCCAAAAAAGCACACCGTACTATATGCCCCTACCCTCCTCTTTGAAGAGGTTGAGCGGTGTCATATTTCTACTGGGGCTGCTTATTATGAGGGGTTCCCACCATCCCTGTGCTGTGCTGACTTCCTCCTGGGTGTTCTTATTATGAGGGGCTCCCACCATCCCTGTGCTGTGCTGACTTCCTCCTGGGGGTTCTTATTATGAGGGGATCACACCATCCCTGTGCTGTGCTGACTTCCTCCTGGGGCTGCTTACGGTGCTGCTGTCAGCGCTGTATGTCACGGAGCTGCTGTCAGCGCTGTATGTCACGGAGCTGCTGTCAGCGCTGTATGTCACGGAGCTGCTGTCAGCGCTGTATGTCACGGAGCTGCTGTCAGCGCTGTATGTCACGGAGCTGCTGTCAGCGCTGTATGTCACGGAGCTGCTGTCAGCGCTGTATGTCACGGAGCTGCTGTCAGCGCTGTATGTCACGGAGCTGCTGTCAGCGCTGTATGTCACGGTGCTGCTGTCAGCGCTGTATGTCACGGAGCTGCTGTCAGCGCTGTATGTCACGGAGCTGCTGTCAGTGCTGTATGTCACGGAGCTGCTGTCAGCGCTGTATGTCACGGAGCTGCTGTCAGCGCTGTATGTCACGGAGCTGCTGTCAGCGCTGTATGTCACGGTGCTGCTGTCAGCGCTGTATGTCACGGAGCTGCTGTCAGCGCTGTATGTCACGGAGCTGCTGTCAGTGCTGTATGTCACGGAGCTGCTGTCAGCGCTGTATGTCACGGAGCTGCTGTCAGCGCTGTATGTCACGGAGCTGCTGTCAGCGCTGTATGTCACGGTGCTGCTGTCAGCGCTGTATGTCACGGAGCTGCTGTCAGCGCTGTATGTCACGGAGCTGCTGTCAGCGCTGTATGTCACGGAGCTGCTGTCAGCGCTGTATGTCACGGAGCTGCTGTCAGCGCTGTATGTCACGGAGCTGCTGTCAGCGCTGTATGTCACGGTGCTGATGTCAGTGCTCTGTATTACGGTGCTGCTGTCAGTGCTCTGTATCTCCTGCACCCTCTTGTTTGCCTACCCTGGTCCCTGACCTTCCCTCTCCTCCATTGCCTTCATTAGCTCCATAGTCCTGAATTGTCAGAACAATTTCCCAAATAAAAAAAAAATGCTTGTAGTTATCGATCCCAAATTCACCTCATACATGTATTATGCTATTGTCCAGGTGGTGGGACTACGTGCTACCCCCTAATAATTACCCCGTGGCCGCAAATTCGACCTAAAGGTTTGCGAAATTCGCCTCCCATTGAAGTCAATGGAGCCCGCGGCGAACGGTCGTTTTCGCGAACGTTTGTGTCCGTTCGCGTTTCGCGTTCGCGAAACGTCCCGTCGGAAGTTCGTCCATCACTAATTATTAGTTCCACAAAGGTTCTTTTCAGGACTGGTATCAGTGGTACAGTAATAGGCTTGTACATGTATAATATTCTTTCTTCCAAATATAGAAAGGATATTATACTTGACTGCTGCCCTTCTGCTGCAGTCTGCTAAACATTCACAACTCACTTGTTCCACAAAAGTTCTTATAAGGACTGGTAACTTGGTATAGGGTGCTACGGTACATAGGCTTGAGTGCGGTACAGTCTGCTGTTCTGTAAGGACCGCTATCGGTCCACAATAGATAGGGTTGACGTGCACCACTGCTGACCGCTGCCCTATACTGCAGCAGTCCTTCAGCGGTATAGGGACTGACGTACAGTCTGCTCACTTCCTTGACCCAAAAAAGCACACCGTACTATATGCCCCTACCCTCCTCTTTGAAGAGGTTGAGCGGTGTCATATTTCTACTGGGGCTGCTTATGATATCCCTGTGCTGTGCTGACTTCCTCCTGGGGGTTCTTATTATGAAGGGATCACACTATCCCTGTGCTGTGCTGACTTCCTCCTGGGGGTTCTTATTATGAGGGGATCACACCATCCCTGTGCTGTGCTGACTTCCTCCTGGGGCTGCTTACGGTGCTGCTGTCAGTGCTGTATGTCACGGTGCTGCTGTCAGCGCTGTATGTCACGGTGCTGCTGTCAGCGCTGTATGTCACGGTGCTGCTGTCAGCGCTGTATGTCACGGTGCTGCTGTCAGCGCTGTATGTCACGGTGCTGCTGTCAGCGCTGTATGTCACGGTGCTGCTGTCAGTGCTCTGTATTACGGTGCTGCTGTCAGATGCCTCTATCACGGTGCATGTGTCATTCCGGTATGTCACGCTGCTGGTGATCATCTCCTGCACCCTCTTCTTTGCCTACCCTGGTCCCTGACCTTCCCTCTCCTCCATTGCCTTCATTAGCTCCATAGTCCTGAATTGTTAGAACAATTTCCCAAATAAAATAAAAATGCTTGTAGTTATCGATCCCAAATTCACCTCATACATGTATTATGTCATTGTCCAGATGGTGGGACTACGTTTTACCCCCTAATAATTACCACGTGGCCGCAAATTCGACATGAAGGTTTGCAAAGTTCGCCTCCCATTGAAGTCAATGGGGCCCGCGGCGAACGTTCGGTTTCGCGAACGTTTGGGTCCGTTCGCATTTCGCTTTCGCGAAACGTCCCGTCGGAAGTTCGTCCATCACTAATTATCATTATATTGATTCTGGAGTATATGAGGCTGTAATATAAACCATACAAGCAGATGTTCTTCAAGAGGTTGTACCTGAAGAATCTCTTGCACTCCATTAGAATGTGTCAGATTAATTTATTGCAAGTCAGTTCATGGGTATTGTACAAAATATGTTTAATTTCTTTGGTAGTTAATTTTCTTGAAGGCTTAGTCATGCAAAACATTGTGAACGTGTCTTTGCAAGAGATAAGTTTCCAAAAACTGAGATGCCAGATCTATGTACTTCCGGCTGATAAAAATGCCACTGAACCCTGCAGTATGCAAATCTCAATTGACCACCTCTGGCATGCCCTTGTAACCCCCCCCCCCCCCCCCCAAAAAAAAAAATATACAGTGCTTTGTGGGCATCCACAGGATCCAGATGAAATACGGGACATGGATAATGTTATGCCATAGCTCTGAATTAGAACTGAATCAATATTGGCATGCTGCACCTACCTACACCAGTGGCAAGTACCTGCAATATAAAAAGGTCTGCTTTACTCAATTATATCTTTAACTTTATCCTTTTTTAGTTCCTTTTTATAGCAATTCTGTTTAGTAAAATGGGGACAGAATTTGTTTAGATCTCTCAGAAAAACAAAACTATTAAAGACTTTTTTTTTTTCTTTTTTTTTAGAGTCCCTCTAAACCACCTAAAGTCCTAAAACTAAGTGTACCAAAAACAGGACAGAACCCAAGTTTGAAAGCCATCCAAAATGTCCCAACAAATAAAATAAAAAATGTAATCCAAAACTATAAATGCTTGCCAATCTCCTCCTTTCTTTCCTATGCCTCCACTGCAAACAGTGCATAAACAGAGACACTCATTAGAAGCCTATTAGACCTAATGTGTCTGATTGTCTTGGTCCAGTGTGCATGCTTGTTGTCACCTCTGTTCCTATGTGCCTTTAAACTTCGGCCATCACCCGTCTCATTTTAACTGCACTCTACAGCATTCAGCTTCTCTCTGGTTTCACTGGCTTCAGTGTTCAACCCTGTGCGTTTCATCTGTAGCACCCTCCTAGGTAGGTGATAGGATAGTTGGTTAAGTGTTAGTGTTTGTTTTTATTTGGTAAATTGATGGATAAATTTAGTTCCCACACAGTAGTCAGTGTGGCTGTAATGTTAAAGTAAAAGCATAGTTTTGGCTCACTGTACTGCAATAGTTTAGTTAGGCCTGATCTGTGTGCTCTGCTGCTGCAAGTCTACCTGATAGGTCCCACTGTATCCAAGCAGCCTGAGAAGTTTCTGGATGATAGGTGTGGAGCTATGCAGATGGCAGCATGAGTATTGATAGAGCCTCGGCCTATCCCAAAGAGGCAGGCTCTGAAGGCGGGCTATTCTATTTATTCTTGGAGCACACATGACTCTGGGTCTTGTCACAGAGTGAAGAAGTCCAGCCTGAGAGAGGCATGCTGGCCACTAGGGCAAAGGCTGCCATGTGGAGGCCTCAGGTGAGCGTCCTGAGGGAAGAATGCAGAGACCCGGGTGCTTAGAATAAGCTGACTGAGGGAAGCTGTCTGCCACAGATCTGTCTGATATCACTGGAGGGCATCGCTTGGAAGATTGGAAGGAGGAATCCATCTGTTCTTTGGCCTTGTGAGTACAGACCTTGCTGGATCTTGGGGACCTAGTGTTTTAGCTACCCATCTTGTGCATAGTTTATAGCCAGCTGTGGTTAAAAGGGGACACCAGCAGGTGTCCAGATACTTTGCTGTTTAAAGGCACTTCGTTCTACTGCTACTACTTAAGCTTAAAGGAAAACCAAGTCCTCGGTTGTACATAGTTCTTATTCTTGGAGTACCTCACCAATTCCCACATACCTATCCAAGTTCTCCAAAAATAAAACAACAAAACATCAGCCACTAGACTGGTCTTTTGAGAAAGAAAGCAAATGGACCTTTTGCATGCCTGGCTGTGGGGCTAAAGTTGTCAAGATCTGGATAGTAATTTCGGTAACTCCTATGGGAGTAGTGCGACACATCAAACTACATTTTTTATTCACTTGAAATAATATTTTTTGACTGAAAACATTGGGATTTAGGATGCAGTTCTACTGGTCATTTAGTTTCAATCGTTGGGAGACTAAAATGTAATTATTTGGCTTCAACACCAAATTATATGTCTGGTGGAAATCCAATACAGCGCACCATCCACGTAACACCATTACTGCAGTAAGGCGTGGAGGTTGTAATATCCTGTTATGAGGGGGTTTCTCTGCAGAAGGGACTGGAGCACTGGTGAGGACAGACGAAAAGATGGATGGGTCAAAATACCATTCAATTACTGAGGAAAATCTGCTGCCAAGTTGTCAATGGGAAGAAGGTTTTCCTTCAAAGCTCACAGCAAAAAATGACCTCACATGGCTTAATCAGAGCCCAAACTTAAACTCCATTAAAAAAATCAGTGGATTGATAAACTGTTACCATCGCATTTAACTGAACTTGAACAGCTCTGCAAAGAAAAGTGAGCAAATATTGCAAAGTCTAGATGTGCAAAGTTAGTAGGGACATATCCCAACAGACTAAAAGCTGTAATTGAAGCAAAAAGTGGTCCAACAAATTACTGACACAAGGGGTTTATCCTTTTTTCAACTCTGATTTTATGTATTTTTTTCTGACATGTTGATATGCTATCTTTAACCCTTTCATGACTAAGCCTATTTTTGGCATTTGGTGTTTACAAGTTAAAATCCATATTTTTTGCTAGAAAATTACTTGGAACCCCCAAACATTATATATATTTTTTTAGCAGAGACTCTAGAGAATAAAACAGCGATTGTTGCAATATTTTATGTCACACGGTATTTGCGCAGCAGTGTTTTAAACCCAACTTTTTGGGAAAAGGGACACTTTTATGAATTAAAAAAAACGAAACAGTAAAATTAGCCCGTAATGTGAAAGATAATGTTACGCCGAGTAAATGGATACCAAACATGTCACACTTTATAATTGCACGCACTCTTGAATTGACGACGAAGTACGGTACCTAAAAATCTCAATAGGCAACGCTTTAATTTTTTTTTACGGTTACCAGGTTAGCGTTGCAGAGGAGGTCTAGTGCTAGAATTATTGCTCTCACTCTGCCGATCGTGGCGATACCTCACATGTGTGATTTGAACACCGTTTACATATGCAGGCGCGACTTCCGTATGCGTTTTCTTTGCTTCGCGAGCTCACGGGGACGGCGGACGCTTTAAAATTTTTTTTAATTTTATTTATTTGAAAATGAATAAATTGTTTTTAAAAAATAAAATAAAAAATTTGATCACTTTTATTGCTGTCACAAGGAATGTAAACGTCCCTTGTGACAGTAATAGGTGGTGACAGGTACTCTTTATGGAGGGATCGGGGGTCTAAAAGACCCCCCACCCCTCCTTTACACTTCAATGTATTCAGATCGCCGAAAACGGCGATTCTGAATACCTTTTATCTTTTTAAAACCGGCCCCATTGGCAGCCGAGTAAACGGGAAGTGACGTCACGACGTCGCTTCCGTGTTTACTATGAGGAGACTGGAACAAAGCCGCTTACGGCTTCGTTACAGCGGGAGCACCGGTAACAGCGACGGGAGGCGGCGGCTTTTAGCTGCATCGGTGGTTATGGCTGGAAAGCCAATCGTCCGCTGAAAAAAACAGTACTGGGATGATGCCTGCAGGTGCGGGCATCATCCCGGTATACCCCCCGGAAGCCGAGTACGCACATCTGCGTACGCTCGGCGGGAAGGGGTTAATTTGGATGTGATGTAGCACCCTCTAGTGTGTGCTACTAGTGTTGAGGGTAGCAAAATGCATATGTTGGGCAGGAATAACCTGAGTCATTGAATTGGTTCAGGGTTAATAGAGGCTAGGGCTGGTTGACTCATCCTAGCATCTCTCTGGTGCCTCCCCCTGGTGTCTAGATGGTTTAAGAACGTTCTAGAACTATAGGGCGCGGAGCTCAGGAGGATCTGCCATGAATATGGGGCCTCAGCCAATCCCCAGAGTTGGGCTGGCAAGGGGACTGAGACAACCCCATAAGCTACCCAGCAGGGGAATTGGGTGGAAGATGGAGAAGCAGTGCTGAGGAGAGGCTGTCGGTGGCCTTTGAGGGACCCCTTAACGGGGAGGGGGGTGTTCTACCAAGTGCTCAGGAAAGCTTGGCTGGAAGGAACTTTTTGGCCGTAATTCCAAAAGATGTTTGGCGCAAAAACACTGCACATTAACAAAAGAATACCATACCCACAGTGAAGCATGGTGGTGGCAGCATCATGCACTGGGGCTGTTTTTCTTCAGCTGGAACAGGGGCCTTAGTCAAGTTAGAGGAAATTATGAACAGTTCAAAGTACCAGTCTATTATATCTATATTGGCACAAAACCTTCAGGCTTTTGCTAGAAAGCTGAACATGAAGAGGAACTTCATCTTTCAGCATGACGACGACTCAAAGCATGCATCCAAATCATCAAGTCATCAAGAGCATGGCTTCACCAGAAGAAGATTAAAGTGTTTTTTAACCCCCCCCCCCCCAAAAAAAATAAACATCCTGGTCCTTTAAAGCAGATTGAACAGCACAGTGCCACTTCCTGTATGCCCTCTCTGTACTGACGCAAATCAGGGCCCCCACCCCCTCCTTCCTGCCTGTCAGCACCTTCTGTGTCAGTCTCCGCCTCCCCCCCCCCGCTATTATAAAAAAATTAAAAAACTACAATCAATGCAGCCCCTCTATTAGAAGCTGGCATACCAGACTTGTAAATCCTTTCTAAAAAACGAGTGTTCTAAAGAGCTATTTAGAGCTGTCTTCAGGTCTGGCACGTGACTCGCAGCCGCTTTACAGCTCCGAGACATGGCTTCTGCGGGAGGAGCCCAGCGGGCACGTGATCTCCCTGGCTGACATCAGAGAGAGATCAAGGTCCCTTCTACAACAGCTGTGTATCGGCGCTGAAATGCGGCCGTGAGTCATGTGACTGGCCTCTAGACCGCTCTTATTTATTAAGGATTTACATAGTGGGGTATGCCAGCCTCTAATAGTGCGGCTGGCAATTTTTAAGAAATGGGCTTAACAAACACTTTAAGGTTTTGGAATAGCCCTGCCAGAGCCCAGACCTGAATCCTATTGAAAATCTCTGGGGTGATCTGAAGAGGTCTGTGCACAGCAGATGCCCTCACAATCTGACCAATTTTGGAGTGTTTTTGCAAAGAAGAGTGGGCAAATATTGCCAAGTCAAGATGTACCATGCTGATAGACTCATCCCCAAAAAGACTGAGTGCTGTAATAAAATCAAAAGGTGCTTCAACGGGGTATTAGTTTAGGGTGTGCACACTTATGCAACCATATAATTTTATTGTTACTTTGTTGTTCAACTGAGTTTGTACAGTTTATATCTTTCACAGAAACCCATCATTTTTAACAGGGGTGTGTAGACTTTTTATATCCACTTTATTTATTTCAAATAGCAGTCATCTAATGCCTGTAGGTAGATTTAACTATGTGTACGCTTTATTAATTAGTAATATAATTTGTGCTTTCATGATGTTTGTGTTGGTTCATCTTTGAAAATCGCTTATTAGCCAGGCTGTGAAAGGTATGGTGCCTCGGGCTACCAAGTGAATTGAAAATTCAAATAGATAATAAAAACTGCTGCAGGACCTAAAGTGTACACAGTGCACAAAAATAAATGTGAATAAAAGTGATCAGCGAAACTTTGATAATGTGCTAAATAATGAAAGAAATATAGCAATGAAAACAGTAATCAAAATCCAAAATATCCAAATGCGGTGAAACGATTCTTCTAAAAAGTGTGTGTGTGTATGTATATGTATATATGTATATGTGTGTGTGTGTGTGTGTGTGTGTGTATATATATATATATATATATATATATATATATATATATATATATATATATATATATATATATATATATATATATAATATAAATATATATAAATTATTCTCAACCCAATCTCTGCGACTTCGCAATAGCTTAACCGGTTCCCGACCAGCGCACGCCGATGTACGTCGGCATATTGGCGTACAGGTACGTCCAATCTTCAATGCCGCCCTGCCATCGCGAGCGTGCCGCCGGTGGCACGCTCGCTTGCCGGTCGGGACCCCCGTGAATCCGGTTGCGGGTCCTGCGGACTCGATCGCCGTGAGCATACCCGCGATCGTCTCACGGGGCGGCTGAATGGAGGAAATGCCGTGTAAACAGCATTTCCCCATTCTGCCTAGCAACTAGTGACGCTGATCTCTGCTCCATGTGATTGGAGCAGAGATTAGTGTTCACTAAATGAAAGCCCAGCCCCCCACAGTTAGTAACACACCCCTAGGAACACTTAACCCCTACACTGCCACCCACTGGTTAACCCCTTTACTGCCAGTGTCATTTACACAGGAATCACTGTATTTATATAGCAGTGATTACTGTATAAATGACAATGGTCCCAAAAATGTGTCAAAAATGTCCCATGTGTCCGCCATAATGTCAGTCACAATAAAAATCGCTGATCGCCGCCATTACTAGTAAAAAAAAAAAAAATACTAAAAAATTATTAATAAAAAAAATGTGGTGAGGAGGGGATTACAGCTACAGATCTCAGATTTCAGGTGTGTTGAAAGTTCTGGATGATGTTAACCAGGCTCAGAATTCTGTATGATGATGCCAAAATTTATCTTCTGGGCTCCCGATTACATGGTCATATCAAGGTTTCAAATATCATATAAGAACAACCTCCCATAGTGTAAAAAATATAAACAATAAAGATTTATTGAAAAGCCAAATGGATTCTTATATCAAAAAGGTTAAAAAAAAGAAGCTTGTAAAGTGCAAGCACGGTGTTACAGATGCCTCTTGCGTCACTTCCCGTTCGCTCTGAATATCTGACCATGCCCTACACGTTACGTCACAACATGTGACTTCATCAGGGTTACGTCACATCACCTGACTTCATCAGGGGCCTGGTAAGCATCATCTAGAACCGGAACTTTCAACACGCCTGAAATCGGAGATCTGTAGCTGTAATCCTGTACTCGCCACAGGAGATTCATAAGGCTTATTATTATTCTTGCTGAGGTAAGAGCTATGGGTGCATTAAACTACTGCAAAGTCGCAGAGATTATGTTCAGAAGAATGCCCCTCTATCTTGAGATATGTATGTGTGTGTGTGTGTGTGTGTGTGTGTGTATATATATATATATATATATATATTATAATATAGTGTGTGGATAGATAGAGATATACACACGCTTTTTTTTAGAAGATTTGTTTCACCACATTTGGATATTTTGGACTTTGATCAATATTAGCCAGGCTACTTATGTAAATACATATCCATATATCATGACAGAGGAAGCATTGGGTATCCATACACGCTGACGGTATCAACTGTCAAGTCTTTTAGCACGCATTGGGAACAACACTGAAAACAACTTTGCCACAATGTTAATTTGTAGCAGAACCCATGGGGACCACCAAAACTTTCTCCTGGAATGTCCACGGACCACTGGCTGGAGATCGCTGAGATCAAGTATATTGGAAGGATTGACTTTGTTATTGCGTTGGGATTGCTTTGAACAATGGAGGCCAAGGCTGCTGCTTTGAAGGAGCCTTCCATGTTTTCATGAATCTCCGCTCCGTGTGCGATATCTCTTAATTCTCCAGAACTGGGTGTGAGCCATTTGGGACGAATTGGCCAGTTTACGGTTTATAAACATTTGAAATAACACTAAGCTTATTTTTAAACTGTGACTTATCAGAATTCCATTTATAATGGTCGTATCTGATTGCATTGATGGATACACCGGAATGCACATTTACCTCTGCTATTTCTGTCTTGTGTTCAGGATCCTCGACATCCGATTTGTCTGGACGCCACGCTGTTTTATCCAGTTGAGTCTATTTCTAGCTTGTCACCATCTTCTATAATGACCTGTTGTGTTTGTTAGAAGCCGTAAAAGTTCCACCAACTCTTCATGTTTACAGCAACCTTTAAGTGTTCTCTAGGGGAAGCAATGAGGGTGTGACACCTTGTTAAGTCAACGAAGGATATGACTGAGCGACATGGGGGTGGCTTCATGTAAATGTACGTGTGTGTGTGTTTTTTTTTTTTTTACCTTTTGGTTTTCTTGTTCGGAGCAGAGTCTGGGCTCCAGGCACGCAAGATTTCTTTCCTATGAATCTTGAATGGGAGCCAAATAGTTTCACTGGAACCCCTCCCTTCTTGAGCTTGATGCATTATTCGTATTTTCAGTTCTTCTGAAGTAACCTGACGTTCCTGGGGTATTGTGCCGGCAAAACTAAATTACTCCGGCGGCTCTTCCTGCCGAAAAGGAAATTGGTCTTTTGCTTTTATTTATGTTAAAACTTTGTAATATAAAGAGTTCCAATCCTTCTACCCTACCCCCATTGTGAGGCTATGACTTTTTGCAAGTTGCAAGCTTAGCTTGATTTAATTCTGTAATCCTACATATCTGGTTTATTTTTATTTTTTTAATCTATTATTTGAGGATGAGGAAGGAAAGGCAGCTTTTGCAGTAAAAGGGTTAAAAGCATCACACTGACTATTGCAGGACAAAAAAAAAACAGGACAAGACAAAAACAACAAAATCATTATACAATTTTCTTGTACAACTTTCCTTTAGATTCACCAAAACCATATAATAGGAGGTCAAAACTTTTAATTTGTATGCAGACAGGCAGGCCCTTGTATTACATAGTTGAAGGTAAATCTAAAAAATATGAATTAGAAAATTGTGTTGTGCTTAAAGTGGATGTAAACCCGTATTTTTATTTTTATTTATTTATTTTTTTAATGTTAAAATGTAGAGTATAAGATTTCCTATCATTTGAGCCCAGTCTTGCCACAAAGAGTTAATCCGGCTCTGAGCAATCCGCTTTTAATGTTCAGCGACATAAATCTTGACAAACTGAGAAAAATTGTCAAATCCTCCCCCTTGCTGTGAGTGACAGGTGATTTACATATCTCGTGCACTAGCTTAAGAGACAGGCATTATTTTTTATTTCCCTCCCACTCCTTTCCTCTGCTGCTCTGCAAGGATTGGATGTTCCACACCTCAGCATGATTGGGCATGCTGAAGTCATGTGGTTGCTTTCCTGTCTTTTCACTGGATGTATTTCTTACACTGAACTGGAAGTTCAGTGTAAGAAATACACAGGAGAAAATGCATATTGACAAGTGGAGTGTAGAGGTGAGCAGGGAGTCCAGTGACATCTCGACTCCACCCACCGAGCTCCAGACAACAGACCCACCCACAGAATCTGCAGTTTTTCTGGTCTCCTAACAGACAGAGGGGAGACATTTGACAGGTAAAGATATGGATAACCCCTATGGCAGTAGTTTAGAAAGGATGAGTTTACATCCACTTTAAGACCCCTTTCACACTATTAGATTTTCTGCAGATTTTTGTCTTCAGATTTAACAAAACCATGTAGTGCAAGGGCCTGCCTGATTGCATACAAATTTAAACTCTTAGGCCCCTTTCACACTGAGGCGCTTCTACACCGCCAGTAAAACACTGAGCGCTTTTGAAGAGCTTTCCATTCATTTCAATGGAGAGGGGCGTTTTTGTTCACCGCCCTGCCAGCGCACTGCCCCAGTGTGAAAGCGTTCATTGATTTTAATGGAAATAGGTTTGTAAGCTTTTCACGTGCTTTTTTTCTTTCTTTTGCGTGAAAGCACCTCAGTGTGAAAGGTATCTCAAGGTTTGACCTCCTATTAGATGGTTTTGGTAAATCTGAAGATAAAAATCTGCAGAAAATCTAATGGTATGTATGGGGTCTTAGTGGTTTTTGTCTTGTTCTGTTTTTTTTTTTTTTTTTTTTGTCCTGCCGCTTTTCCTTTTTTGCACATGCTTAACTACTTCAAACCTGCTTTGCCGGAGAACGTCTGTTGATGTCCTCCCGTGCCTGAGCGGCCTGCGCGCCTCCTGCAGGGCGCACGCGGTGCGCTCTGTGATCAGCAAGGGACTCACTGGATCACAGATTGGAGTAAGGGGTCGATCCCAACCCCTTACCATGTGATCAGCTGTCAGCCTATGGCAGCTGATCGTGTGATGTAAACAGAGCCAGTAATCTGCTATTTTTTCTCCTTGCACTATTCTCACACTGAATCGCCTCTCCGCCAATCAGGAAGCGTGGGTCTGCGACACGTTTCCCGATTGGCCGGAAGGAGAAGCATTCCAATTGGCCTAGGATGAGGCGGGAGGAGAGGCACAGAGGAAGTTGCCATGCTACCGAGAAGGAAAGCGGGGGAAGGTGAAGACGCCACAAGTCGGGAAGTGCTGCCCGCTATAGAGGGAAAAGGAGAAGCCGCAGTGATGCTGGGAAGGAGAGCAGGGGGTAGGGGATGCCATTGCCCATTGGGAATCGCTGCCCTCCATAGATGGGGTAAGTGCCAGTGCGAGATTGATGCCCCCCCCCCCCCCCCCCCCCCAAAAAAAAAAAAATATTTTTTTTACCACCAGCTTCTACTGTCTCTGTCAAGCGCTCGCTATAGGAGCAGACCTGCAAGCTTGCCTCCGAGGAGGCTGTGTGCATCCATAGATATGCATAGAGTGATTCGGCCCCACCCCCCCGCTCTCTGCTCACAGGATTTGATTGACAGCAGCAGCAACCACTGGTTCCACAGAACCCTGGTTAAGAAAGGCTGTTATAGTGTGTTGGAAGTTGAGCCTGGCATCATGTAAGTTTTTCAGGTATGTTCTCGCAGTGACCATCATTGCGGTGATGATAATCATTTTGTTTTGCAGATATTTAGGTTGCCTGTAAATAAAATCTATTAAAGAGCTGAGTTCCTGCTGCAATATCCAGGAACGTGCCGGTGACTATCCTCCTAAATGCTTTGGAATTATACAGTAGTCATCAGCAATGTGCGGAATGTTGGGCTCCTCCTATCACATGAAGCCATTTTTCATCCCTCAATAAAAATTACTTGGACTTTTTCAACATTTTTGAATGACAAATATTGGATTTGTATTCAAACTGCCTACAGATGGAGATGTGATCTTCTCGAGCAGGACACAAGAAATTGTATCTTTTCAATCATTTATTTAACCGTTTGCCAACTGTATAGCTTGCATATATATGGTGACATACCTAGCATATGATCCCACACTTTCGGGTCTGGGGCACGCACGCCACGGCTGGCCCGATCACAGCAGGAACTGATCGGCAGGTACAGGGGACTCTGTCTGCTGGCACCTGCTGATGCTTCAGTACAGAGGCAGAACGGCGGTCTGCCTATGTAAACAACTCAGATTGCCGTTCAGTCAGTACAGAAAGCATGGATCTTGTGTTCCTGCAAAGCAGGGGCACTGATCTGTTCCTTTTCCTGGCACAAGCCCCTCCCCTAATACAAGCACCTCACTACACTGAAACACTGGTGCGGCACACAGTTAACTCCTTGATTGCCCCTGATGTTTAACCCCTTCCCAGCCAGTGTCATCAGTACAGTGACAGTGCATATTTTGTAGAATTGATCACTGTATTAGCCCCCTTTCACACGGAGGCAGTTTTCAGGCATTTTTGCACCTGTAAAGCTCCTGAAAACTGCCTCCAATTCTCTGCAATGGGTGCTTTTACAGTGGGGCGTTGCGCTTGCGGGACATTAGAGAAAGTCCTGCAAGCAGCATCTTTTAGGTGGGTTGGGAGCGCTATTAACATTGAAGTTAATTGGCAGCACTTTCAACGTGCTTTGAAATCATTGCAAAACAGGTTTCAAGTTTTTTTTTTTAGGTCACGTTCTCTTATGACCTTAAAATAACCCGCCCCAAAAGCGCAGCTAAATCACCGCTTAAGCGCAACAAAAACCTACCAGCGCTTTAGCGCTAACAGCACAGCGCTGCAGTGTGAAAGGGGCCTTAGTGTCACTGGTCCCTAGAAAGTTTCAAAAGTGTATTTTTAGTGTCCAATTTGTCTACTGCAATATTGCAGTCCGGCTCGCTATAAGTCGCTGATCGCCGCCATTACTAGTAAGAAATTAATAAATAAAAACATCCCATAGTTTGTAGACACAAAAACTAAAAACCTGCAGAGGTGATCAAATACCACCAAAAGAGAGCTCTATTTGTGAGAAAATAACGTACATTTCATTTGGGTACAGCTCTGCAAGACCGCGCAATTGTCCATTAAAGCGGTGCGGTGCAGTATCGCTATCGGTCTGGATGTTAAGTGGTTAATTGAACAAGCTGAAGTTAGGAGCTGATTGGCCACCGTGCAGGGCTACACCATATTCTGTGTGCTCCAGTTGTAGTAAATCTCCCCTATTGTGTAAAAAAAAAAAAAAAAAAAAAAAAATTTGTTGAAAAATAACCCAAAAACTATTTTATACATACTTTTCTTTTTCCGCACGCTTAGGAAATTGTTTAGAAGAACATGTGTAACTGTGATGCCTTTTATTTGCATTCTTTGTGTAATTATTATTTGATGAATTTGTGCTTTGTTAATTGTTTGAGTCTTGCGTTCCCTACCAAAAATGAGCTCGTGGACAGCTTGGCTCGGAACCAAGTACCATATTTCATAAGGTGTTATGGAGCTTTCATCTTTTGTTTAGCATTCTTTATTACATACTAAGTAATGTGCTTCAGCATGGCAGAAATAAGGGTTTGGGATGTTTTTTCTTTCCTTTTTTAAACGTAAATCTATTGAGATTCTGGATGCAACTGCAAGTAGTTGACCTCTGTTGGACTTTTTTTGCTCATTTTGCCCTGGTGCACATCGCTGCGGCTTTGAAGTATGTGCTACTTCAGCTCGATTTTCAAAGCCGCAGATCAGTGTGCTTTATACCTCTGAACAGAGGCCAATGCAAGTCGCAGTGAAATAAAAAAAAAAAAAAATAGTGCAGGAACCTTTTTCAAAGTTGCTGCTTCATGAGTCACGGCTATTTGAACTGTTCCTTTGCTGGCAATGGGGTGCCACTTGTCATGCAAGTCAAATCGCATGACGAATCACACCGGTGTGCACAAGGTCTCAAGGACCTTTTTTGCTGATTTTGAAGTAAATAAATGGTTTGTATAGTGTTTTTGTACTTTTTTTTTTTTTTTTTTTTTTGTTTGTTTTCAGTCATTTTAATTATTTTGAAAAGTAATTTAAAATGTTTAAAAAAATATATATATTAAAAAAAGATGACATACATGGGTTGTATTTATGTGTGACAGGTGGATCTAGCTTCCATTTTTTATTTTATTTTTTTTAATGAAAAAAAAAAAGGCATGGGATACCTCCAAAAATCTATACCAGACCATTATACGAGCACGCAACCTGGCAGGCCGCAGGAAAAGAGGGAGGACAAGAGAGAGCGCCCCCTCCTTCCTGAACCGTACCAGGCCACATACCCTCAACATTGGGAGGGTGCTTTGGGGTAGACAAAGCACCATGTCTCCATGTTGATAAAGACAAGGGCCTCATCCCCACAACCCTTACCTGGTGGTTGTGGGGGTCTGCGGGTGGGGGGGGGGCGGCTATCGAAATCTGGAAGCCCCCTTCAACAAGGGGACCCCTAGATGACAGCCTCCTCCCCATGTGAAATGGTAAGGGTAGCCCTACCATTTCACAAAAAAAAGTGTGAAAGTGGCAAAAATGACATGACACGGCTTGGGGACGAGTCCTTTATTAAAAAATAAAAAAATAAAACACTCCCACAAAGTTGTCTTCTCTTGCTCCGCCGACGGACCAAAAAAGAAAAGAAAAAAAAAAACGCGACCGACCCGCCTCCATGGGAGGCACCCACCGTAATGACCGTCCTTTCAAGTGACAGCTCTTTTATAACTGAGGGTGGGATCTGGGGGTCCCCTTGTTAAAGGGGGCTTCCAGATTCCGATAAGCCGAATGAGGCCCTTGTCCCCATCAACATGGGGACACGGGGTTTTGGTTACCCCAAAGCACCCTCCCCATGTTGAGGGCATGTGGCCTGGCATGGTTGGGGGGGCGCTCTCTTGTCCCCTCTTTTCCTGCGGCCTGCCAGGTTGCGTTTTCGGATAACGGTCTGGTATGGATTTTTGGGTGTTTTCTGGGAGATTTTTAAGGCTCAAAGTTTGTGGCCATTCCACGAGCAGGCACAATTTTGTAGTATGACATGGGTATCAATTTGCTTGGCGTAACATTATCTTTCACAATATAAAACAAAAATTGGGCTAACTTTTACTGTTGTCTTATTTATTTTTCAAAAAAGTGTATTTTTCCCCACAAAATTGCGATTGTAAGACCACTGCCGAATACGGTGTGACATAATAGTGATGGTGACAAGTATCGCAACAACCGCCATTTTATTCTCTAGGGTGTTTGAAAGAACATATATAATGTTTGGGGGTTCTGAGTCATTTTCTAGCAAAAAAAATAAAAAATGTTTTTAACCAAGTCTGAGAAAAAGGCCCGGTCCATTTAACAGTTTTTTTTTTTAAGCTGAATTGGCACCGTTTATGAAAGCTGATGGTACTTGACACACAGCAGGACAATGGGCGGGTTTCATTTTAATCATTTCCATTGTAAGAAGGGCTGAAGTCTTCTGGTCTCATTCTGAAGACTTTTTCCCGTTGATGCAACCGTTTTTTTTTTTGCCACTGGTATTTGTTCCACTTTTAGATAGCGAGGCCCTTTAACGGAATTATTGTTCTCCGAGTCCCAGAGAAGAGAAATCCCGAAATGCCAGCCCTGACCTGCATCTGGCATGTTGGCTGTAGAACTCTGACCACTTTCCTTTGGCACTAAACCTAGCCGAGATCAACTGTTCTACAAATCAGCATGTTGTTCATATTGTTCCCTTTTGTCCGGGGCCAGTGTTCGACTAGCACTGGTGAGTCAAGGACTTGTTTACATGGTGTGGTAGTTTGAGCAAGCGGCGTGGTTTTGCTATGTGTATGTAATAGAGGAAGAGTAACGGAAGTTTTATGTTTTATTGGGCACGTGCTTCCAAAGGCTTTTTTGGCAATTACAGCTAATGCAGAAAGCATGCAAGAGCAATTTAGATTATTTGTGTTCTCTGCATAATAATATATTAAGCGTTGTTGTGAGTAGACTTTCCCAGCCTCGGTTTTCTGACCAGTTGTGTGTACAAAGTGCCTCCGACTTAGATCTCGTATGCTGTGAACAAGGCTCTTTGCCAAAACATGTTGGCGGTTACTTTGTACTTGGTGATTATCAATTAAAGAATTTGGATGGGTTCCAGAGTGAGGGTTTTTTCCATATATCCTAGATCCTGTATACTGTATTTGTCCTATAACATTTTCCCTAGAAAAGTAAGGTCAGCCTTTGGGTTGGGTTGGCTTTCATTGGCAAGGTGGTTGTAACCCCATAAATGCATTTGTTGAGAAAAAGAAAGTTTTAGTATTATGTGTGAACTAAGAGCTCATTCGCATGAGGAGTACTACAGCATACACCCATGTGAGGACTGTTTGCCCACATGGGGATGCACGGGTATTTATTCTGTGCCTTCCCATGTAGCCGTCCAGTTCATGTCTATTTGGTTGAGGGCAGTGCCGTATCGCAAAAAATGGTCTGGTCATTAAGGGGGCAAATCAATCCAGGGCTGAAGTGGTTAATAGCACCCAAGTCTTAGTCCGTAGGGTTCAATATTGAGTTGGCCCACCCTTTGGAGCTATAACAGCTTCAACTCTTCTGGGAAGGCCGTCCACAAGGTTTAGGAGTGTGTCTATGGCAGTGGTTCTCAACTCCTTTCCTCAGGACTCACTAACAGGCCAGATTTTAAGTATTGCCCTGGGGAGATGCAGACTAGAATACTGCAATCGCTGAGCAGCAAATGATAACACTTGTGATGTATTTCAGTTATCTTGCAAATCTGGCCTGTTGATGGGTCCTGAGGACAGGTGTTGAGAACCACTGCTCTATGGGAATGTTTGACCATTATTCCAGAAGAGCATTTGTGAGGTGAGGCACTGATGTTGGATGAGAAGGCCTGGCTCGCAGTCTCCGCTCTAATTCATCCCAAAGGGGTTCTATCGGGTTGAGGTTAGGACTCTGCGCTGGCCAGTCAAGTTCCTCCCCCCCAAACTCGCTCATCCATGTCTTTATGGACCTTGCTTTGTGCACTGGTCCAAATAATTTGGCGGAGGGGGATTATGGTGTGGAGTTGTCTTTTAGGGTTTGGGCTTGACCCCTTAGTTCCAGTGAAGGGAACTTTAAAGACGTCGGCAAACCAAGACATTTTGGACAATTTCATGCTCCTAACTTTGTGGGAACAGTTTGGGGATGGCCCCTTCCAACATGACTGCACACAGCAAACCTTCCCATAAACACACTCCTAAACCTTGTGGACAGCCTTCCCAAAAGAGTTGAAGCTGTTATAGCTGCAAAGGGAGGGCCAACTCATTATTGAACCCTACGGAATAAGACCGGGATGCCATTAAATTTTATGTGCATGAAATACTTTTGACAATATAATGTAGTTTAGAAGTCCGAATTCTATACAGCCAAGCACACTACTTCTATATCTGCAGGACAGATTTTTCCGGTGAAAAACAGACTTGCTTTTCAGATTACCAGGTAAAAAATAAAAGAAATCTAAGAATTGGTAAACTGCCTTATGATGGTCTCAGCGGGGGGGCATCGGTAGTTTCAAAAAACTATTAGATAAGCACCTGAATCACCGCAATATACAGGGATATACAATGTAATACTGACATATCATCACACACATAGGTTGGACTTGTGTATTTTTGACCTCGCCTACTATGTAACATACACAGACCCTGCATCCAACTTCATGCAACATACTTACACACTGCATACACATGGCATGTAACATGCATGCAATTTACATACACACTGCATACAAATGCATACAAAAATCACCTCTGTGGTGGCATCTTCCATTCTTTGTCACCGCTCCTGTCGGCACAGGCCCGACTCCAACCCCTCCTCCTTCCCCTCCCCCTCCTCTTTTTTTGGCAGGCACAGCTCCTCCTCCCAGTCCTCGCTCTCCCTCTTCTGAGTCCTCCCCAGACAGCCGGTGCTTGCAGGGCACAACATGCGTGACTCAGAGATATGTTACATTTACTGTGCTTTATTTAAATGTCCAAAATAGAAATTCCAAAGATGTAAGCAAACTGGTAATGATCCGGCAACCGGAGCTAAATTACAAACATGCCGTGCCAATTCCGGCAAGTTCCCAGCTATGCGGATACCCAGAGGTTTGGGCATAAACGGTAATGCCGCGTACACATGATTGGAATTTTGATCGGGAAAAAACTGATGGTTTTCCCGACAGAATTCTAATGGGATTTCGCTCAAGCTGTCTTGCATACACACGGTCACACCAAATTCCGATCGTTTAGAACGCAGTGACATACAGCGGGACTAGAAAAAGGAAGTTCAATCGCCAGTAGCCAATAGTTTCCGTCTCGTAGTTGAATCTGAGCATGTGTGAGTTTTTGCGTGTCGGAATTGCATACACACGATCGGAATTTCCGATAGAAAGTTTTTCAATTTCAAATGCTATCAATTTTTCCCTTACAGAAATTTGGACAGCTAAATTCCGATGGAGCATACACACGGTCGCATTTTCCGATGAAAAGCTCTCATCGGTCTTTTGCTGGCCAAAATTCCGATCGTGTGTACATGGCATAAGGCTCTATTCATGGTACTTTTTCATGTGACCTTGGCCACATAACGTCACATGACAAGTCGCAGCCCATGTAATTCAATGGAAGCCGTTTTAATCTATGTGTCTTAAAGTCGCAGCGACTTTAAAAAGATTCCTGCACTCAGGGCCGGGACAAGGGGTGGGCAGGAGGGGAGGCTGCCCCTGGCGCAATGGTTTATTGCAGGGGTAGGGGGCACCCTAACCCTAAGGGAAAGGGGGGTGCAGTTTGGCATCTTTGCCCTGGGCGCTGGATGACCTTGTCCCTGCACTGCTTTTATGTGACTTGAGTGCCATAGACTGCAATGCAAACTCCCAAAGGTCACATGAAAGTCTTAATCTGAATGTTATCAATACAACGGTCAAAGCCAAAATCAACAGCCAAAGTTGCAATGGAAGTCACAAGTATGAATGGAGCCTCAGTGTATATTTTTCTATAGCACATAAATAGGAAGGTACAAGAAATGTAAATGGCATATAAAATGATCTTTTAGTGCCCACCTCTAGTTTTGAATAAAGAAACATAGACATGAAAATATAGTTATATTATTGACTCGTCCTTATCAGGATATTCTGGAGCCGCAGGTGTACAAAGCTGTGTAACTCGGTAGGTATCCTAAATTAGCATGCACCATTGACTGGTTATCTAGTACATCGGATATCTTTTTCCGTAAGTTTTACTACTTTATTTACAATACTTATGAGATGGAATTTATAATATGCTATTTGACTAAATGGACTTTGTTATCAGCACTCCTGTCATTTGTGCACTTTTGTGAGTCCTGGATATCTGATAAAGACATGTGAATAATATGCCTATTTTATTATATGTGGTTTGAAATGTACAGCATCTCACAAAAGTGAGTACACCCCTCACATTTTTGTAAATATTTTATTCTATCTTTTCATGTGACAACACTGAAGAAATTACACTTTGCTACAATATAAAGTAGTGAGTGTACAACTTGTATAACAGTGTCAATTTGCTGTCCCCTCAAAATAACTCAACACACAGCCATTAATGTCTAAACCACTGGCAACAAAAGTAAGTACACCCCTAAGTGAAAATGTCCAAATTGGTCCCAAAGTGTCAATATTTTTTGTGGCCACCATTATTTTCCAGCACTGCCTTAACCCTCTTGGGCATGGAGTTCACCAGAGCTTCACAGGTTGCCACTGGAGTCCTCTTCCCCTCCTCCATGATGACATCACGGAGCTGGTGGATGTTAGAGACCTTGTGCTCCTCCACCTTCCGTTTGAGGATCCCCCACAGATGATCAATTGGGTTTAGGTCTGGCCAGTTCATCACCTTTACCCTCAGCTTCTTAAGCAAGGCAGTGGTCTTCTTGGAGGTGTGTTTGGGGTTATGTTCGAATACTGCCCTGTGGCCCAGTCTCCAAAGGGGGGGGGGGGGGGGGGATCATGCTATGCTTTAGTATGTCACAGTACTTGTTGACATTCATGGTTCCCTCAATGAACTGTAGCTCCTAGTGCCGGCGGCACTCATGCAGCACCAGACCATGACACTCCCACCACCATGCTTGACTGTAGGTAAGACGCACTTGTCTTTGTACTCCTCACTTGGTTGCCGCCACACACGCTTGACACCATCTGAACCAAATAAGTCTATCTTGGTCTCATCAGACCACAGGACATGGTTCCAGTAATCTATGTCCTTAGTCTGCTTGTCTTCAGCAAACTGTTTGCAGGCTTTCTTGTGCAACATCTTTAGAAGAGGCTTCCTTTTGGGATGACAGCCATGCAGACCAATTTGATGCAGTGTGCGGCGTATGGTGTGAGCACTGACAGGCTGATCCCCCACCCCTTCAACCTCTGCAGCAATGCTGGCAGCACTCATACATCTATTTCCCAAAGACAACCTCTGGATATGACTCTGAGCATGTGCACTCAACTTCTCTGGTCGACCATGGCAAGGCCTGTTCTGAGTGGAACCTGTTCTGGTAAACCGCTGTATGGTCTTGGCCACTGTGCTGCAGTTCAGTTTTAGGGTCTTGGCAATCTTCTTATAGCCTAGGCCATCTTTATGTAGAGCAACAATTCATTTTATTTCTTCAGTGTTGTCACATGAAAAGATATAATAAAGTATTTTACAAAAATGTGAGGGCGTGCTCACTTTTGTGAGATACTATACACACTGTACAAACTTACTGTATCTACCCACATATACCGCCCTCCTCCACTCTTCATGGTATGGTATGCGGGTATATATGTTTGCACAGTCTATATAGTTGTTATTTTGAGACAGATGGGCTATTGGACACAATTACATATTGGAGGCTAGGAACAAGAGATTCCCAAGAGCACTAAGGGTTAGCTAAGCAAACAGCTAAAGCAGCCTGATTAATTGTTAAAAAAATAAAAAAAATAAAAAAATCTCGAGCCAACCCCCCCTCACGATCTAAATCCGACACTTCCACCATTTATGTAACAAGTGCAGAGCAGTTCTCTGCTCAGAGCTGTCAAAAAAAAAAAAAAAAAAAGGCATCTGGCAAAGTTTATCACAACATTGCTCAACGCTGACAGATAAAAAGAAATATTTTATCATTTGGTTCTTTTAGATCAAGGGGATGGACTTTGAACTTTGGTCTGTGAATAAGGTCAGTTTAACCACTTAAAGTGGTGTTGCCACCAAAAAATAAAAAAAATGTTTAAAATTCTTAAAAAATATAATTGGAAAAAAATACATTTTTTTTACTCGCCTTTAAATACCTGTTGCTAGGGGGTCCCTCGAAGTGTGCCTTCTTCCTTGCCAGGGCCGGTGACATCACTTTATGCGCAGTGGGTGCCCGGCTGTGAAGCCACAGCCGGGTGCCCACAGTACAAATGACGGCGCCGCGAGCGGAGCTGGGAACGAGGGTAGGCTTTGTTCCCCCGCATCGCTGGACCCTGAGACAGGCAAGTGTCCACTTATTAAAAGCTGCAGTATTTGAAGCTGCTGACTTTAGATTTTTTTTTTTTTCTTAGGGGGTACCCCACTTTAAAGTGATTTTAAACCTTTGTTTTAAAAAAATTTAAATAAAATAAATAACATAAATGTCTATACTTGCCACCTCTGTGCAGTGATTTTGCACAGAGTAGCCCCGATCATCCTCTTCTGGGGGTTCCCCCGTGGCGCTCCTGGTTCCTCCTCTTCTCGAGTATCCTCTCAGAGAGCCGCTCTCCCTGGAAGCCCTCGTGCGGGCGCACTCCCGGGGCTTCTGCGTGCTTTGACACAGACAGCAGGACTCGGCCCTGGCCCTGCCCCCACCTCCCGTTGGCTCCTGCTGCTATCAATCTATCCAAGGAGGACTCAAGATGGCGCCTGGAGCTTCTGTACTCGTCCCCGACGCTGGAACGATTGGGATCAGGTAAGTAAAAGGAGGGCTTTGAGGGGGCTGCTACATCACAAAAGGTTTTTCACCTTCATGCACACAATGCATGAAGGTGAAAAATCGTGAGGGTTTACAACCCCTTTTAAAGTGGTGTTGTCACCCAAAAAAAAGAAAATAGCTTAAAATTCATAAAAAAATGAAAAAAAAAATAATTGGAAAAAAAAAATAACTTTTACTCGCCTCTAAATGCCTGTTGCTAGGGGGTCACTCGTAGTCTGCCTTCTTCAATGCCCAGGTTGGTGACATCACTTCCCCTTGTGCCGCACAGTCATCTGGGACCTGTCATGTGTCCCAGATGACTGTGGAGTATCACGGCGCCCTGCGCCGCTCACGCATGCGCAGTGGGTGCCCAGCTGTGAAGCCACAGTAAGAATGCCAGCACCATGAGCGGAGCGGGGAACGAGGGGGGGGGATTCGTTCCCCCGCATCGCTGAACCCTGGGACAGGTAAGTGTCCGATTATTAGAAGTCAGCAGCTGCAGTATTTGTAGCTGCTGACTGTTATTTTAATTTTTTTAGGTGACACCCCAGTATTGTTTGCTAGAAAGTTACTTAGAACCCCCAAATATATATATATATATATATATATATATATATATATATATATATATATATATATATATATATATATAATGTGTGTGTGTATGTATTATTTTTTAGCAGAGACCCTAGAGCAGTGATGGCGAACCTTGGCACCCCAGATGTTTTGGAACTACATTTCCCATGATGCTCTTGCACCCTGCAGTGTAGGTGAGCATCATGGGAAATGTAGTTCCAAAACATCTGGAGTGCCAAGGTTAGCCATCACTGCCCTAGAGCATAAATAAAATGGCGGTCATTACAATATTTTATATCACCTTGTATTTGCACAGTGGTCTTTCAAATGCAATTATTTGGGAAACTATACTCTTCAGTGAATTTAAAAAAAAAATATCTAAACAGTAAAATTAGACCAATTTTTTTGTATAATGTAAAAGATGATGTTACACCGATAATCGTAATATTTATTCTAAGCAAAAAAATTGTGATTCTCACCTTATCCAGAATCGTGCAGCTCTACAAACAGCACAGCAATGGCTGTCAAAATAGTCAAATATTTGTTCAATGATCTGTGTTTTTATTTTTTTATTATTATTTTTTTTATTTTTTTTTATATATATATATATATATATATATATATATATATATATATATATATATATATCATTTTCTTTTATTTGTTGGGCAACAATGTGTTGGTTTGTGTAGCATGGTTCTCATTAAAAAAAAAATGTTCTTGGGTCATAGGCCATGGAGACGTGTCATTCTAAAGCTTCTTGCAGTCCAAAGGTCATGCCAAGCATTGCTATTTGGCTTTTAAGGTCAAAGTTGATATTTGGATTTTAGTTTCTTCATGGGAAGGATTGATTCCATATTTTTATTCTTATTTATAAACCGTAATAGTTTATTTATTTCTCTTCCATTTTATTTGACTTCTGATAGCTGTATGTAGAACTGATCATTGCAAAGATGGCAAGAAAGGTTGGCATAATAGGGTGGACATCAAATTCCAAATGTTCTGTTGTCGTGTTTAGAGGAAGAACAATTAGAGGAAGATGGTGCCGAGAGATTGCTGTAGGCTGCCAATTTTATGGCTTTAATACATTGAGTAACTGACTTTAAACAAGACTGAAGCATCTAGTGTAGCCATACTCAACCTGGGAACAGCGTTTGTGCGTTAGTATAGAAGATGTTTGTTATTTAAAGGGTCTGTTAGGACCCACTTTGAACTTGAGTCTCTGTCATCTGTTTAAGATGCTTCAGGGTTCATTGACCATGACCAGTGCATTTTGACCAACAGTTAAATATCTCATCAGAACTGCATTTCAGCTGCTTCAAGTGGGTTTTGCATTCTTGTAGATTTTTTTTGAAAGGCAAAAAAAGCTGATTGACACAGGCCTTAAACAAATGATACTGGCCTTGTGAAGTTATATAATGTTATTAGTATATCATTTTTATTAGAATTAAAATCTGAATGATATTCAAATATAAAATAAAATAGACCTATCATGATCACCAAAACATAACGGGAAAAATGAGCCACCGACATGTCAATAGTTGATGCTAAAAAAAAAGACGTTTCTGGCACCACCCCATTTCATAAGAACCTTCTTACCATCTGCGTACCACTGATTGGTTGTGTTCTTATGTTGGGTAATGATTTAATTAACATGCACCCACGCTTCAGAGTGATACCTGGGGCCTGTATGTATTTTTTTTTTTTTTTTTCAAATTATTTTTATTGGGTTTTATAGAATACAGATGCTTAAGCAACAAAATTAACACACTGAAAAATGAAATGTAACTGAGGAGTGCGCAGACTCCACCTCCAACTAGTACCAACTTAGTAAGAAATATGATCGAATATCACTCTATACGTTCACAGTCTTCCTTCCGTTAAATATACTGATGGTTTTTATATAATGGCTCCCACAATCTCCACCTCCTTGAAAACATTTCCATATTGTTTTCCCTATATGCAATACTTTTTTCATAGGAATATGAGTCATCAACCAAACATAATACTTCCCTTATGCTTGGTGATGCAGTAGACTTCCATTTTCTTAGTATAGTTAGTCTGGCTGCATATATTATATGCATTACTAAAGTGCGACACGAGGTAGGGTATAATTCCATGTTTACACTTAACAAAGCTTGCTCAGGTCTAAGCGGATTCAAAATACCCGTCACCTGTGCTATTACCTTAGCGATTGTGCCCCAGAAGCTGCGCAGAGATATACAATACCAAAGCATATGCGCTAAGTTACCTACCCTGCCACACTCTCTCCAACACCAGTTCGAACCACTTCCCCCAAACTTCTCCATTATGTAGGGAGTTCTATACCACCTCCACGTTATCTTTTGAGCAGCTTCCCTAAAGTTGGAACATCTAGTTAAGGTGTAATTACATTTAAATGCTCTCAGCCATTGATCCTGTGTAATCGTTATGTTTAGATCCTTTTCCCATTTAAGCAAAGGGGACATCATTTCAAATTGCGACTTGTTGCGGATAATGCTGTATATCCTCGTAATTCCTTTCTTGTGACTGAATGCTGGTTGCCACATTTCCCAGATTTGTTCTGGGACGGCAAAATGATAGGTGCCTGTGCTAGGCACTATGCTCGCTAGTCTTGCATAAGTCAGGAACTCGTTTACAGGTATCGAGTATTGAGATTGAAGTTTACTAAAGGGCTTTATTTGCTTACCTTCCATTAAATCATGAACAAATAATATTCCATGATCTATCCAGCTTTTTAATCTTAAGTCTGTGGTGAAGAACGACAATGTCGTTATCGGGATGGGGATGATTCTATGTTTAGTGGCTACATTTTTATTGTTTGTAAGGTAATTCCACGCCTGAAGTGTGGCCGCAATCGTGGGGTGTTGAAGATACTGTTTTGGGTCACCTATAGCCGTAGCGTAAATGAGCTCCACTAGGGCACCCTGGATTACCTGACTTTGTTCACAGCTACTCCAATACCTCAGTTCTGGAGAGTAAAACCAGAACCGGAGTTGGTCTATAATGGCCGCTACATGATAGTCCTGAAGGTTTCGGAACCCCCATTACATCTTGCCTTTTTCCCTGCCCAAATAAATCTATTTAGCTGACGTTGTAACTTATGATAAAAGGATGAAGGCAGCTGTATTGGGAGCGCCCTAAACAAATAGAGCAACTTAGGAAGCAGGAACATTTTGGAAGCCGCCAGCCTTCCTGACCATGACAAGTAGTACTTTTTGAGCCTATTTATCTCTTTTTCCAGTTCCCCAAGCGTAGGTTTGAAGTTGAGTCTAAAAAGCTGAGAAATAGAGTTGGGCACCTGAATCCCCAAATATTGCAGCGAGCCCTCCGACCAAGGATATGGGGTCTTGTCCTGGATTTGCTTCCTCACTTCAGAATCAACCCCTAAGTTCAAGATACTAGGTTTTGCAGCGTTTATCTTGTAGTAGGAGATACTATTGAAGTCCTCCAGTATTTCGTGTATAGTAATCAGAGACCTTGCGGGGTCTTCTATAGATAATATAACGTCATCAGCGAACAAGGTGATTACATGTCTTGATTTCCCAATCTGTATACCTTTTACGAGAGGGTGGGTCCTAATTCTCTCCGCCAAGGGCTCCATCATTAGGGCAAAAATTAGGGGGGACAATGGGCAGCCTTGGCGTGTCCCATTGGTAATACAAAATTGTTCTGAAAACATTCCTTCGGCAAAGACATGCGCTGATGGTTTTGTGTATAGAGCTGAAATGGCGGAGAGAACCTGGCCCTCGAATCCAAATTTCGAAAGAACTGCTGAGAGGTAACCCCAGTGAATTCGATCGAAAGCTTTCTCGGCGTCCAGAGACAGAAGCACCGATGCGCCTCCGCCACCAGAGGCCGAGTGGATCAAATTTAAAAACAGTCTTGTAGCATCTGTGGCTTGTCTGCCCATGACAAAACCAACCTGGTCTGGCTTAACCAGGGAAGGAAGCAACCGGGTTATCCTGTTAGCTAACAGCTTGGCGTAGACATTCAGGTCCACATTCAAAAGAGATATGGGCCTGAAGTTCTGTGTCCTATCTGGTTCCTTCCCTGGTTTAGGTAGAGTGATTATAGTAGCTTGTAGCATTTCATCCGGAAATAAGGCAGACGAGGCAGCAGCATGAAACACCTTTTGCAATTTTGGGGTAAGAATGTTTGGAAGGCACCAATAGTACTCCGAGGAAAACCCATCTGGGCTGGGTGCTTTATTAACTGGTAGGCCTGCTATTGTTTTTTGAATTTCCAGCTCCGAAAAGGGGGCATTTAGAATGTCTAGATCTGCTTGGTGCACTGCGGGGAGATTAATGTTCCTCAAAAAGTCTTCTATCAACTCAGTTGTGGGTTGGGGGATGTTCGGATCTGCTTTAAGGTTCTAAAGACTACTGTAATAAGAGCTGAATGCGTCGGCTATGTCTTTAGGATTAGTAAGTTTTATACCTGAGTCGGGATGAATTAGGAATGGGAGTCTTTGTTTGATGATCCTATCTTTAAGTTGGGTGGCTAGGAGTTTACCTGCTTTATTGCCATGGGTATAATAATTTGCCTTAAGATTGTGAATAGTTTGTGAATGTTGGGCTATCAGCAAAGCTCGTAATTCGTTTCTTGTCTCTGTCAATTTATTACTTAACAAAAGTGAGGGTTTTCTTTTATTTGCACTCTCTAAATCCGCTATTTCTTTCAAAATGTTGTCCATGTGCTGCTTCCTCGACCTTTTCAATCCCGCACTCTCTTTAATTAGGATACCCCTCATAAATGCTTTGTGGGCATTCCATAATACGAGTGGGTGTACTTCGGCGTTATCATTAATATCAAAAAACTCCTTCAACGACTTAGCAATACTTTGCGCTATACCTGGTACATTAAATAACTGTGTATCGTTCTTCCACCTATTAGCACGGGTGGAGCAGACCTTATCCCCCACTGTGACAGAAATCGGGGCATGGTCCGACCACTCTATACAGCCAAAGTCCGATTTTGATATACGTTGCAGCAGGAACCTGTCCACTAAGAACATGTCAATCCTAGAGTACGATAAATGAACATGTGAAAAGTAGGAGAAGTCCTTTTCCGTGGAGTGCTGGCATCTCCACACGTCATATAAACCCGTGGCTCGTGTAAACTTTGTTATATTGGGTCTTCGGTATGATTTAGCCATCGTGTTTGCAGTGTCCATTTGGGTATCCATTACAGCGTTTAGGTCACCACATATGATCAGATGACCTGACTTGACTTTCTGTATTTTTTTCCACAATTTGTTTAAATAGCTACCGTATATACTCGAGTATAGGCCGACCCGAATATAAGCCGAGGCCCCCAATTTACCCCCAAAAAACTGGAAAACTTATTGACTCGTGTATAAGCCGAGGGTGAGACATGGCTGTCCATCCCTGTGTGTCCGTCCATCCCTGTGTGTGTGTCCGTCCATCCATCCCTGTGTGTGTGTCCATCCATCCATCCATCCCTGTGTGTGTGTCCGTCCATCCATCCCTGTGTGTGTGTCCATCCATCCATCCATCCCTGTGTGTGTGTGTGTGTGTGTGTGTGTGTGTGTGTCCATCCATCCATCCATCCCTGTGTGTGTGTGTGTGTGTGTGTGTGTGTGTGTGTATCCATCCATCCATCCATCCCTGTGTGTGTGTGTGTGTATCCATCCATCCATCCATCCCTGTGTGTGTGTGTGTGTGTGTGTGTGTGTGTGTGTGTGTCCATCCATCCATCCCTGTGTGTGTGTCCGTGCAGCCTTGTGTGTGTGTCCAGCCTACCTGTGTCCCGAGCCTCCGTCCCGAGCCTCCTCCGTCCCGTGCCTCCTCCGTCCCGAGCCTCCTCCGTCCCGTGCCTCCTCCGTCCCGTGCCTCCTCCGTCCCGTGCCTCCTCCGTCCCGTGTCGTGCCGATGGATCGCCGCTCTTCTCGGCGGCCATTCTACAATTCAAAAGCCGCGCCTCCGCCTCCGCCTGTGATAGGCGGAACACTCAATTTCCCAGCAGCCTGTGTTCCGCCTATCACGGACATCCTCTCATCGTCGTCCGTAGTATGAGAATGAGCGGATGTCCGTGATAGGCGGAACACTGACTGCTGGGAAATTCAGTGTTCCGCCTATCACAGGCGGAGGCGGAGAAGGAGGCGCGGCTTTTGAATTTTAATGTCCGCCGTCTGTCTGCTCGATACGCTGATCGAGCAGTCAGACAGCGGTGACTCGAGTATAAGCCGAGGGGGCACTTTCAGCCTCAAAAAAGAGGCTGAAAATCTCGGCTTATACTCGAGTATATACGGTAATTTGTCTGGAATTAGGGACATACCGTATGTATTGACCAGTGTGTAGACCACATTGTTAATTTCTCCTTCCAGCACTGTCAGAATGGTGAGCTATATACTTAAACGAGATAGTGTGCTTAAGCAAAATCGCAACACCCCTTTTTTTTCTTCTGAGCATTGGCTAGGTAAATGTTAGGATATTGCTTATGCGTCAATAGGGAATGGACATCATCCCTGAAGTGTGTCTCCTGCAAACACAGGACGTCACACCTCAGGGAGTGCGCTGTTCTCCACATCATAGGCCTTTTGTGTGGTGAATTTAGACCATTTATGTTTAGTGATGAAATTTTAAAAGACATTGTGCTCAAATGGATATATTTCTAAGCCACACCCTTCAAGCCCTTAGCACACTGTTGGCGGCTTACCCTTCTTACGAATAATGAGCGTCGAATCAAACCTTAGCAGTCAAAAAAAAAAAGCTCAGGTGGAGGTGGGATAAACAGGCTCGTCCAAGCCGGAAGACAGAAACAAAGTCCAGTAACGAACGGACTATTAGTGGAGGTACTAAGGAGGAACAAAAAGAAGCAAATAAAAACAGAAAAAACTTGTGAACACTGAACAGCAGATGCAAGGCACTGTTCTAGTGCTCTAATACTTTAAAAAGAACTTTGCGATTCTTGCAGAATCTGAGCCTGTATCAACAGCTGAAAACAGGGGGTATAAAAACGTATGGAAGCCGGGTGAGATGTCCAGAACTTGATAGCCAGTCGAGAACATAGGGCAATGTCTCTAGATGTAGCCATCAGTCCATGTCGGCCATTGCCGGAGAGCCTTGTCTGCGTCTGGGGCCCGCATCATCAGATGAAATTATCTGCCAGCTTTCTAGTAGATGTAGGCCTTCTTCTAATGTGTTTACCCGAAAATCCCGGTCACCTTTGTGAATCACCAAGGTAGCCGGGTGATTCCAACGGTAAAAGATGTTGTTATTTCTTAGGGGCTTCGTTATAGTCATCAAATTGCGCCTCCTCCTCATAGTATGAGCCGAGAGGTCTGGGGAAAAAGGACAGGCCTTTTAAACAATCCGGTGGATTATCCATTTGTCTAATGGCATGCAGCAACCGCTCTTTGACATGATAATAGTGTATCCTGGCTATGGTATCCCTAGGTAGCTTAGCCGGTATGTGTTGCGGTTTTGGGAGATGATGTATACGATCTACAATCAATTCTTCCAAGGGCAGGTCGGGTAATGTGGCTTTCAACACATTCGTAAAATAAGCCATTAAATCCTGGGGTTTGACCGTTTCAGGGATGCCTCTAATTTTTACGTTGTTCCTCCTGGAACGGTCTTCCAGGTCCGCGACCTTGGCTTTGAGCCATGTGATGTCCTCATCATGGTAGTTGTGAGCATCAACCATGCTGTTGAAAGTATCCGTGAATTCCCCCATTTTATTTTCTATATGCGTGACTCGCTCACTAACCTCATTCACCGCTGATTTACATTGAGTCATAAAATGCAACATGTCTGTATGAATAGCACTCCTAAGCAACATCAACATGTCCTTTAGGGTAGAATCCATAACCGGCAGGTTATTAGTGGGGAAGGACGCTATGGCGTCCTGAAATTCCAACGTGTCATCTAATGCTGATTCTGTCTCTTTCTTCCCCCTTTCTGTAGCCTCGGGTGACAGTCTGGGCCTGGACTTAACCGGGCTGGTGGCACTGGATGAGGGCTGGGAAGTAACAGTCAGCGGTCTGAGCTGGCCTCTTTGCCTGTGATCACTACCTCTCTCTGCCGTTACACCTTCTGCCTGCGTACCTGGGATGTTCGGCACGTCACTGGCGCCATCTTGGATTGACGAGCGGCCTGAGTGCGGATAAAAGTCCGTCATCTTACCGGGATGTTTCCCCGTTTTCCTCCTCCGCAACATCCTCCGATGTTGTGCGGGTGTTTAGGCACTTGATGCGGTATTCGTTGCTGCCCTTCGCCGCTTCTATCGCCGCTGGATGTCTTAGTCCCTCAGGAGCTCCCGTCTCATGCGACCATGCTCCTTGCGCGCCGGCTCCGCCCCCTGGGGGGGGCTGTATGTATTAGTTCTTGGCTCATTCCTGGCCTTCAGGTTGACACCTGCATCAGCTCTGATGCTGTCCAATAGTAAGCCTTAATCAGGTGCAAACTTATCAGTTTTCCTATGAAACCCTTAAACAGATTTGAGTGACATGGATACCTCCTCCCATTCACGTAAGGACACAGCGACTCTCAGTAAGAAACATGACCTATCCGTGCATGAGCACATGGTCTGCATCAGTGGTTCCCAACAACAAGCCAAGATTTAGAAATCTCCATTCGATAAAATAAAGTTGTTCTTTTAAAATATATATATATATATATATATATATATATATATGTGTGTGTGTGTATATGTGTGTATGTGTATATATATGTGTGTGTGTGTGTGTGTACACACACATACACATATACACATATACACATACACATACACATACACATACACATACACACACACGCACACACACATATACACACACACACGCACACACACATATACACACACACACACATATACACACACACACACATATACACACACACATACACACACACACACACACTTTACTTGAGGACTGAGCTTGGGAACCACTGGCATATGACAATGCTCTTGTTGCTACTGGTCTACATGATGGTGCTCTTGTGATCTCCATCCATCTAATTTACAGATATTTTATATTATTATACAGGATTTATATAGCGCTGACAGTTTACGCAGTGCTTTACAACATTAGGGCAGACAGTACAATTACAATACAATTCGATACAGGGGGGAATTGGAGAGCCCTGCTCGTTAGAGCTTACAATCTAGGAGGGAGGGTCAAGTTATACAAAAGGGTAATAGCTGTGGAGGATGAGCTAATGGAGAAAATAGTGCAGTTGTTAGATGGAGGCAGGATAGGCTTCTCTAAAGAGGAAAGTTTTCAGGGATCGCCTAAAAGGGGATAAATTTGGAGACAGTCTGACAGATTGGGGTAGCAAATTCCAGAGGATGGGCGAGTCTCGGGAGAAGTTCTGGAGGTGGATATGGGAGGAGGTGATGAGGAGCTAGAGAGCAGGAGGTCTTGGGAGTAACAAAGAGGATGATTAGGTTGGTATTTTGAGACTAGGCTAGCGGAGTAGCTGGGGGCAGAGATGTGGATGGCTTTGTAACTTATTAGTATTTTGAATTTAATTTGTTGGGCAAGTGGCAGCCAATGGAGGAATTGGCCGAGAAGGGTAGCAGACACTGAGTGGTTTGTGAGGTGGATGAGTCTGGCAGCAAGATTCATGATGGACTGAAGGGGGGGTAGTCTATTTAAAGGTAAGTCAATGAGGAGGGAGTTGCAGTAGTCAAGGCGAGAGATGACCAGGGAGTAAAGCGGGAACTTTGTGGTTTCATTGGTTAGAAAGGGACATGGTTTGGAGATGTTTATATGTTCCTCCTTGTACGCTGCCATATATCTCATTTGTTTTTATGATCTTACAGGTGAAAATAAAATCCAGAAGGAGCGGTTGAGCTGTGTCAGTTTTGGCAGCCATGGAGTGGGATAAGCCATCAGTTTGGGGGTCTCTGAAACAAAAGACTCGTCCTTTATTTCAGAACTTATCAGTCAAGCGTACCAAGAGAGGCTCACGTAAGATCTTAGACATTCAAAAAAGGCACCTTACTGATCGGATGAGCGCCTCCGTGCCAAATATGATGGAGATTGGCTGTACCATAGAGGAGGAGACGGATTATACAGATTGCACCATTGAATCTACCTCCATTTCAAACAGCCATTCATCTCCGGTAATGTCCCACAGACAGAGGGAGTACAGTAAACATTTAAAAGAAAGCAGTACCTGGGTGCATGAAAACAGAGTCCATATGGAAATTACAGTTACAGATACGGATCTAAAAAGTACAGACTCAGAAACCAAAAAGGGCGAGCTGGAGGATGACGACAAATACGAAGATAAGAATATATTGGAATTGCTGCAGAGGGAAGTCATGTCTGACAGCCTGAGTGATAAGAGATTTGAGGTAATGTGATAATGGAGCTCTTTACCTAAAACCAAAACTTTCTCTTGTTTGTTTTTTAATTTTGGATGGAGTAGGCAATGGTTAAAACCTCAGGTTTGGGGAAAATTCCCATCGCTTTTAACCCCTAAAGAAAGTAAAGTAAATCCTCTCTTGGATGTCTCTAGGGATGAGCCGAACACCCCCAACGTTCGACATCAAAAGTGCTAATTTTAAAGTCTAATATGCAAGGTGTATATTGTGCTGGAGGCACACAACACCCACTAACTCCTGCAGATGCCTGTATTAGAGAACACCAACAATAAAGTGTAGATATAGGTGTATACTGTGCTGGAGGCACACAACACCCACTAACTCCTGCCGATGCCTTTATTATATAACACAAGCAATAAAGGGTAGATATAGGTGTATACTGTGCTGGAGGCACACAACACCACTTTAACTTTAAGATGGCTGAGAAAAGATGACTGTCCCTGCTTATCTAGCTCTTTCCCTGCATGACCGGAGCACACTACACAAGGCCGCCGCGCTGGCGGCCTTATATAGTGTGGGGCGTGTACTAAACCCCCTGAGCTATAATTGGCCCTAGGCATCCTGCCTTTGGCCAATTATGGCTCTCCTCGCTGCCGGCGCTGTGATTGGCCAAGCATGCGGGGTCACGGTGCATGCTTGGCCAATCATGAGCCAGCAATGCACTGCGATTGCGTAGTGCATTGTGGGCCGTTCGTGCCACACGAATTTGGTGCGAACGGTCCACAAAGTTCTGAATTCGCCGAACGGCCGATGTTCGAGTCGAACACGGAGCTCATCCCTAGATGTCACCAAAACAAGTGGTTTGAGTTTTGAAGATTTTGGCTATATTTTTTGTGGTAACAACTTTTGCCCCCTTTTTCAAATTCTGGTGACAACAGCCATAGGAAGAATAGAGAAGAGGTTAATCTCTCCAGCCAGGACACAGACAGCAGTAAAATAAAGAGAAGTTCTAACGGCTCAAAAGTCACAAAAGTCGCTCAAACCTCCTTAAAACTCACTAAAAACAAACAAAAAAAAAACCCCTGGCTGTACATACATATACAAAATGATGTAGCACAATTTTACATAGAATAATGTTTAATTCACTTGAAGTATAACTAAACTTTTCTATTTAGTTTTGGATAGAGTGGAGAGGGATTAGAACATCTGTCAGTATTTATTGTCGTCTGTGCTCTATTTGTCCTGTTTACCATTATCATTGAAAGTAAAAGAAAATCCCAAATTTTGGGTTGTCCCCAGAAAAGTAATAGAGGGGAATCCTTCCAATGGAAGAATTCATTTTAGGGACCTGGGGGTCCCCAAGGAATTTTCTTAATTTGCAGGGATTGCCTCTCACTTCCTGTTTATGGGTATGGGACAGAAAGTGAAGGGAAATCTTCACAATGGACACTTAAAGCGGAGGTCCACCCTAAAATGGACCTTCCGCTCATCGGAATCCTCCCCCCCTCCGGCGCCACAATTGGCACCTTTCAGGGGGGAGGGGGGTGCAGTTACCTGGATAATCCAGGTAACTGCACCCACTTCCGGGATAGCTCTCTGCGGAAAGGGGCGTAGATTACGCCCCTTTCCGCAAGTGCCCGCCCCCTTCCGCAAGTGCCCCGCTGCCTGCTGGGAAACACACAGATCCCAGAAGCAGCGGGGACCGTCCTTATTGCGCAGCGCGGGCTCGCGCATGCGCAGTAGGGAACCGGGAAATGAAGCCGAAAGGCTCAATTTCCTGATTCCCATACCCAAGATGGCGGCGGCAGCACCCGAGTGACGATCTAGAGATCAGCTTCGGGTGCCGACATCGCGGGCGCGCTGGACAGGTAAGTGTCACTATTTTAAAAGTCAGCAGCTGCAGTATTTGTAGCTGCTGGCTTTAAAAAAAAAAAAAAAAATGCAGAGTCCCGGCGGACTCCCGCTTTAAGTCCGCTTAAAAGGACTTCCGCTGTAGGCAGTAAAATACAGAGCTTCTAACTCCTCAAAACTCCAAAACAAAAAGTCTTGGCTTTACATACACTTTAAAATATGTCCAGGTTAAAAAAATAAATATACATACACTATATTGTCAAAAGTATTGGGACAATGCAGAGTCCTTAGCCCTCCATTGGGTGTGACGATGCCAAGGAACAGTCCACCGATGGAGCATAGGGGAGCAGGGAATAGGATAAGTAAAACTGCTTTTGCACGTCACCTGTATCTAAATGAGCATTTAAAGTGTTTGTTACCCCAGCATTTCAAATTCCTGATATGTGCCTGCCGTACCATATACTTGTGTGATGATAAAGTATCCTGTTCTCTTCGTATTTCTTCCTTTATGTGAAATCCCTGGTGTTCCTGACAGTCCCTCTGCTTTCCTATTAAAAACTGACCACACTAAGCAGGGGAGCTCATTGTGGTCAGTTCTCTAGCTGTGCTAGGAACGCAGGCTGCTCTCCCCCAATGATCTCATGAACTCACTCATCCATACTATATTGACAAAAGTATTGGGCCACCCCTCCAAATCATTTGGTGGAGGGGGGATTATGGTGCGGGTTGTTTTTCAGGGGTTGGGCTTGGCACCTTAGTTCCAGTGAAGGGAACTATTGGGCATCCTCAATCTGTTCCCACAAAGTTGGGAGCATGACGTTTTCCAAAATGTCTTGGTTTGCTGACGCCTTAAAGAGGAAGTAAACCCTCTGGGGAAAAAATAAAAATAAACATCCTGCAAGACAAAGGCATAATGAGCTAGTATGCATAGCATACTAGCTCATTATAAATGACTTACCTGAGATCGAAGCCCCTGCAGCCTTCCTTGTTCCCCTCCTCCGTCGCCACCATATTTCCCGGAGTGTCTTCCAGGTATTGCGGCTCCGGCGCTGTGACTGGCCGGAGTCGCGATGATGTCACAGGAACCGCCATTAACGGCATGATCGCCGCTAGAAACGACACGCTCAGTGCGCCTGTGTGCCGTTGTCTACGACATATGCCTGTCTTTTGCAAATATCTGTGTAGGTTTAGGAAATATTTCATGCACCTACAGGTAAGCCTTAATCTAGGTAGGTAAAAGTGGTCTGTAAGGGTTTACAATCACTTTAAGTGTTCCCTTCACTGGAACTAAGGGGTCAAGCCCAACTCCTAAAAAACAACCACACACCACAATCCCCCCTCCACCAAATGATTTGGACTAGTGCACAAAGCAAGGTCTATAAAGACATGGATGAAAAAATTAATAGTTACATAGTTAGTAAGGTTGAATAAAGACACAAGTCCATCCAGTTCAACCTGAGTGAGTGTCTACAATTGTTCCTATCCCTGTACATCGCACACTCACATCGGTCCCTACCCTCAAGGAGCCCACAATCCAAGGTCCCCATTCCTTAAGTATATCCCATAGATTTGTAGACACTATAACGTTGGCCCATAAAGACATGGATGAGTGAGTTTGGGGTGGAGGAACTTGACTGGCCTGCACAGAGTCCTGACCTCAACCTGATAGAACACCTTTGAAATGAATTAGAGCAGAGCCTGTCAGGCAGATCTTCTTGTCCAATATCAGTTCCTGACCTCACAAATGCACTTCTGGAAGAATAGTCAAACATTCCCATAGACACACTCCTAAACCTTGTGAACAGTATTCCTAAAAGAGTTGAAGCTGATAAAGCAGCAAGGGGTGGGCCAACTCAATATTGTGCTGTCTGTGTCAATAGAAGCAGACAGTGTAGCTCAGGTGCGAGCCTGCACTAGTGCCCCCGTAGAAACCGGTTATGGTGGGAACTCTGTGAGAAGGTGGAGTCGGGAGCGCCGACGAGGGCCCCAGAAGAGGAAGATCAGGGCTTCTCTGTGCAAAACCATTGTAAATATAACATGTTTATTAGCTTTTTCGTTTTCTGTGTGGAACAGAAACTGAATAGTGTTATTACCAATGGCAACCAAGCCTGTGAGCCAGGCCATCTTGTCCAACATCAGCGCCTGACCTCACAAATGCGCCTCTGGAAGAATGGTCAAACCTTCCCATAGACACTCCTAAACCTTGTGGACGACCTTCCCAGAAGAGGTGATGCTGTTATAACTGCAAAGGGTGGGCCAACTCAATATTGAACCCTACAGACTAAGACTGGGATGTCATTAACCGCATGCCGACCAGCCGCTGCAGTTGTATTGAGGCAGCATGGTTCGGCTGCGAAAACCGCCGTTATGTTAAGTCGGTAATATAAACGGCCACTAGGGGTCCCCGAGCCGATGTGAGTGCCCGGCAGTCTCTATCGCCGCCGGACTCCTGCGATCGATCAGGGCACACGGAGAACAGACAGATGTGTGTGTAAACACAGTTTCCGGTTCACTGAGCAGGGAATTGTCAGATCGTCCGTCCATACAGAGTATGGACAGCGATCTGTTATGCCGCGTACACAAGTAGCAGACTATCTGGCGGACTTAGTCTGGCAGACTTTCCGCCAGACTGTAGGCCGGACTTTCCAAACGAGCTACTTGCACTTTTTCAGCGGACTAATACGGTGTACTAAGTCCGCCGGACTATCCGCCGTACTTTTGATATGAACGGACTCGCCCACACACGCGGAGAAAAGACCGCTCATTTTGAGCGCGTCTCCAGGTAGCCTCCTTCGCTGGCCCCGTCACCTGGTATGGTCTTAAAGGGGAACCCCTACGCCGAAAAATCGGCGTGGGGCCCCCCCCCAGGTCCATATCAGACCCTTATCCGAGCACGCTGGCCGGCCAGGAAAGGGGGTGGGGACGAGCGAGTGCCCCCCCTCCTGAGCCGTACCAGGCCGAGTGCCCTCAACATGGGGGGGTGCCTTGGGGAAGGGGGCCGCGCGCCCCCCCACCCCAAAGCACCTTGTCCCCATGTTGATGAGGACAAGGGCCTCTTCCCGACAACCCTGGCCGTTGGTTGTCGGGGTCTGCGGGTGGGGGGCTTATCGGAATCCGGGAGCCCCCTTTAATAAGGGGGCCCCCGGATACCGGCCCCCCACCCTATGTGAATGACTATGGGGTACAATGTACCCCTACCCATTCACCTGTGGAAAAAATGTAAAAAAAAAAAAAACACAACACACAAGGGTTAAAATCGTTTATTGCACAGCTCCGGGGGTCTTCCGTCTTCGGGGGTCTTCCAGCCGGACTCCTCCGCTATCTTCTGCTAGCTCTTTTACAAGCAGTGGCCCGGTCTTCTGTCGCCGCTGTCTTCTGGCCTTCTGTTCTTCTCTTCTGGAGATGTTGCCTCGTCGCTCTCTCCGGTCACTGACAGAGAAGCGGCGACTTGTATAGAGACATCACCGGATGATGTCCCCGCCCATTATGATGTCACAGTCCCAGAGCGTGATCTGCAGGCGCACTGAGCACGCCGCAGATCACGGTGATATGCCGCTCGTGTCGGCTCGCATGCGCAGGAGTGACGTCATAGCGGCTCCGGCGAATCAGTGCCAAAGCAGCGAGACCCAGAAGTCACTCTGGGATACATGGCAGCGGCGAAGATGGAGGAGGACCGCTTTGGAGGCTTCGTTCTCAGGTAAATTATTCATAATGAGCTAGTATGCTATGCATACTAGCTCATTATGCCTTTGCCTTGCAGGTTGCATTTAAAATAAAAAAATAGCCTTTACTTCCTCTTTAAGCGGTTAAAGTTCGTGTGTGTAAAGGCAGGCGTCCCAATACTTTTGGTAATATAGTGTATTTTAGTATTGCGTTCTTGATTTACATTATGTGCGTATATTGCAAAACAGACTGCATAGCCCTGTCTTTGCATTCATTTGTTTACCTTCAATAGAAATGGAGACAATGGCTTTAAATGACAGTGACCCCGGTGTTGATACATTGACCGGACCGACTTGGTTGATTATATGACCACAGATGCAATCAACAGGCGAGGCTCTTGGTACACCAGGAAGCCGTCCGTTAAGCAATCCGGTGAACAGGATGTGTATTGTTCTTCACTCGCATGCCTTAGGTCTGTTGGGTTTGGCTGTTTGCAAACTATTTGAAAGGGTTCTGAGCAAACTGTAAAATGCGGACTTTGGGCCAACTGAAACCCGACGATACGGAGTCTGGGCCAAGAAACGGCTTTGTACAAATCAATACCAGTTTTGTTTTTTATCTTAATATTTAATTGAATTTCCATTATAATTTTGACTCAAATCATCTTTGAAGGATATTTCTAGATCAAGTGGCCTATTCATGTTGCGTTTTCCACAACCTAGGGGGTATGTGGCTCCTATTAGTGGGGTGCAGATGGGTCATGAAAAAGAGAAAGCTATCTCCAATATATCTTGCTTAATTATTCAGGAGGTGTGGTCTCTGTGTAAAGCGTTTGAGTAGTGGATCCAACATGCCCATGTTTTACTGAATTTGTAGGGGTTGCCCCTCTCATTATATGTATCGGCTCTTCCATTTCAGCTGTTTGAGGGACATAGCCATACGTCCCAACTTTCTGAGATGGGAATGAGGGACACCTATTAGCAAAAGTATGCAGGCATGGGAAAAAAACAACAACTCTGCCACACCCCCTTAAAGGAGAATTATTGGTTAAACCCACAAGTGTGTTCTATCCACTACTTTTCCTTTATACTGGTGTAGCGCCGGTACTCCTAACGAGTACGCGGTATGTGTTAAAAAATTTTTTTTGCCCAAAACCGTAATGAGTTTTGGGGCTAGTTGTGCTAAATTGTGCTTTGGCCTCGTTTTGGCTGGGCTGTATAGAAGTTCTGCCTGGTCATAGGTGGGGTTGTACACCTGTGGAAGGCTGGAGAACACAGTCTGGTTGGACACATTGGTTCTGATGCAGAGATTGGTACCCAATCAGTGGGAGTTTGTCTCACTGAGTAATCCGGGAAGGGGTACTTAAGGTGCCGAAGTCACGTGGTTCTGGGTTCCGGTCCAGAAGTTGTTGCTGATTCCATGGTCCTGGTCCTCCTGACCAGCCCCCAGGGGCCCTCATGGCCTGGGGTGCGGATCCATTCATTTATGAGCCTCAGAACTGGCTAGTTTGAGGCGCAGTAACTGGAAGGAGGATTCTAAGGTGTTCCAGTGCCATCTCGGGTTTTGGAAAGGCTCAGCAACTCTACATGCGACCAGGGGAGGACTCTTCGGTAAGAGAGCCACGCATAGGGCTGGCTGCTCGGGAAGAGCCTGGAAGCTGAGCTGCCATGGACATTGATTGAATCCACAGTTTAAACGGTATTGCCGGACCGGCTGAAAGATTCTGGTGCAGCAAGAAAAGTTCCTACTTCTATCCTTCAAGTTGTAACCAAGTTTTCAACCAAGTCTGCGTGAGAGACTTTGAAAGGCTAAAATGACCTGTTGGCTGCTAAACCCAAAACTTAAGAATTTATCCAACATTTAAAGAGTCCAGTTGTGAGCGGCTGTTCCCTGGATTGTCTACATAGAGAGAGACTTTTATGGAAGTCAACAGTTCCGAACACCTGAGCTAAACGTTACCCTGATACCCTCTATTCCCAACTTAGAGACTGAGTTTGTTCAATCGTTTTTTGCAAGAATAAAAATCCTAACACGGAATTCAAGTGTCGGTCTCTACAGTTACTGGGCCATCAACCTTGGGAACCCCTAGACAAGGATAACGAGTGACAAGCTGGAGGAGGTAATCGGTAAGCCCAGAAAAATGCAGCCGCTCCTTCGGGGGTCAGTGCTACACTGGCTTTTGGAATTTACAAATGCAGCAATTTAGAAAGTGCCTTTGTGGAAGGTTTAGCACCGGGAAACACTTTTTGATAGCCAAGTAGTGCATCTTATATACAATTCTATAGATCATAGATACAACTCATAGATCTATAGACCAAAATGAGGGACACATGAGGAGGAAAGAGGGACAGAGGGACTTTGTTTCTGAATGAGGGACAGTCCCTCGAAATCCGGACAGTTGGGAGCTATGACGTAGCATATCCAATCTGAAATTGATGGTGGGGTAGAAAAGTTCCATTTCAGTGGGATGCATCTCTTAGCTGCGTTTACAAGATGTAGAGCCAGGGATTTGCAGTATAAGGGTTGTGGGAGGGATGTGTGGTGTAAAAGGTATTGTACAGGTGTAAAATCTTGTGTGTAGTTGGTATTTGTTATATTTTCATGTATTTCCTTCCAGAAGGGTTGTACTTTCGAGCATGTCCACCAAATGGGTAACTGGGTCCCACGTTCATTTCCACATCTCCAGCAAAGAGGTGAGGGTGATGTTGGGAGGAAATGTGCGTCATGGAATGGGTGTAAGATACCAGCTTGCCAGGAGTTTATATCCTGATTCTTGGATTGTGGTATTGACCGAGCCTTTGTGGATGTTTATGTAGCATGTGATCCCAGCAGTGGCGGTGCGTCCATAAGGGTGCATGTGCGCCGCCCGCTCTCTCCAGCCACCCCTCTAGCACCAATAGATTCATGCATTCCATGAATGGCCGCCACTATTCAGGCTCCTGGCCCCTTTTTTGGGCGTCTGGATTACAGTGGCAAGGTTTTTTTTTAAGCACCTGATTAGAACCATAGGCTCTAATAGGTGTCAAAAAAGGTGACCTGCAAGCGCCATGCTTTTCTAACACTAAACCGCCTCTCTGCCAATCGGTGCTCGGATCTGTTACCTGTGATCCGATTGGCTGAAACGACAGGCTCTGTGATTGGATGCGTTCAGGTGTTCAATCATAGCAGAGGATGGGAAGAGAGGACAGGAGAAGACATTGAGGAACTGTCCCACAGACACAGGGCAAGTACAGACGGCAGGAGGGGGGATACTGACCTTTTTTTGATATGGCAGAGAATTTCTGCATTTGATGGGAGCACAGTGAAGCTGCGTTTGAGGGGGGCGCAGTGAAGCTGCGTTTGAGGGGGGCGCAGTGAAGCTGCGTTTGAGGGGGGCGCAGTGAAGCTGCGTTTGAGGGGGGCGCAGTGAAGCTGCGTTTGACGGGGGCGCAGTGAGGCTGCGTTTTGATAGGGTTTTTTTTTCCAGAATTTTTCAGTTTGTGTGCCCCCCCCAAAAAATTTTGAGCACCACCCCCCCCCGGATCCCAGTCGTCTTTTGTAAGATTGATAATAAGATTTTGTTCCCATTTTAGACATGGTCCGCTAGTTTTCACCTCTTGGTTGGAAAATGTTAAAGCATATATGAAGGACACTATATGTGATTGTGGGGAAGGTTTAGTACAGAAGGTTTTGAATGGCGTGTGTTTTTCTATGCCAGTCTGGATGGATGTTTCGGTGTTTGAAAAATTGTCTTTAACGTGGTTGTATTATCTGCACATCTAAAAACATAATTTAAAAAAACCCGCAACGCAAAGGCATAATGAGCTAGTTTACATTGCATACTAGCCCATTATGAAATACTTAACTTAGATCGAAGCACCATATTGCAGCCCGGAACACCCAGATGGAGCTGACATCTTGCCCTCTGCGTTTCTTCTGGGTTTACGACTCGTTGATGTCACTCCCGCACATGCGTGTGGGAGTCCTCTTCCCGGCAAGGTCTGGCAGCGTCTGCCAGACCTTCAGCCGTGTATTCAGAGTGCGTGGGTCGCTGACATCAGCGGCTAAATGCAAAGGGAGTATCTCCTAAACCATACAGGTTTAGGAGATATTTATTTTACCTACAGTTAAAGTGGTTGTAAACCCTTACAACACACTTTGACCTACAGGTAGGCCTAGATTAAGGCTTACCTGTAGGTCCAAGAAATATCTCCTAAACCTACACGGTTTAGGAGATATTTACCTGAAGACAGGCACCGCTGTCTACGGTGCATGCCGCGCGTGTTGGCTCCCGTGCGCATGCGCGGGCGTGACGTCATCGCGGCTTCGCCGAATGACAGTGGCGAAGCAGCGAGACCCCACCAAGAAGATCGATGCGCCGGATTACAGGGGACAGCGGTGACTTCGCTGGCTCCTGTCTCAGGTAAGTGACACATAATGGACTACGATGCGATGCATAGTAGTCCATTATGCTTTGCCTTTGCAGGGAATGAAAGAGGAAGTAAACTCATCAGGGTTTACTTCCTCTTTAAGCCTTATTATAGTCCTTATTATAGTCCTTATTATAGGCTTACCTGTAGGTTTAAATGACAAATTGGGGTATACAACCACTTTAACTTCACATATGTCCAGAATGGGATCGAGCATTTTAGCTTGCAGAGTTTCATATGAAATCAGGGAGCCATTGTTCCTTTTTAATCTGTTTGTATTTCCATCCTTTCCAATGCAATTGGGCGGAAAGGTCCGCTGTGAAGTCAGGATTGTGTACAATAGGAGACAATGGGCCTGGGCCAACTCTTCAATGCCTTCACCTTAGTAACAAAAACACAAGGGCTTTTTTTTTTGCACTATACTGGCTTCTGAATCTTACAAATGCAGCAATTTAAAAATCGGATGGAAGATGTAGCGCTGGGAAAGCCTTTGGGAGCTATGCCTTCACTCTCAATCTTGAAGGAACCTATTGTGTGCTTGTAGGTGCCGGTGGGAAGGAGAGGAGGAAAGGGTAGGGGTCACACCGGAGAGCAGGGGGAAATGTATGGTGCACAGGGAGGGTGTTCGGTGTGGCGGGGACAATTGCTGGAACTGATATTTTGTATGGTTCTCTCTGCAGCAGCTGAAAGCCAACAGGAGGGAGAGGCGAAGAATCCAGCTTTTAGCTGCTGCAGAGAGAGTCATACAGGGGATTGGTCCCAGTAATTTCCCCCCCTGCCACACTGCTCACCCTCCCTGGCCACATCCGCTTTACAAAGTTGCCCGGGCCCCCGTACAGGAGGACTGGTGGTACCCCCTTATCAACGGCCCTGCTTGTATGGCCTAGGATCACCTCTATATGGGTAGGCAGGTGCAGTCTATTTTCTCCACTGCAGGTGTCACTCTTCCACAGTGGCACCGTTGTTGGAGAGGAAGTCGAGCATAACAGGGTTCCTCCTATGGTTTCCTGGGTCACAGGGGAAGCTATCCTATTGGATGCTGCCGCCCCATGTAACTCGAGCAGCCATCTTGGGTCAGGCAGAGCCTGTTTAAGGCCCTGGCTCCCAAGTTTGACATGCATTTTGTGAGTTGGCAGAGTTGGGGACAGTTCTAGTAGTAGGCAAAGCAGAGATAGCTTAGGGTCAAGTCTCTTCTGGACAATTTCCCAATTGGGCACTAGACAGCCAGGCCGCGTTCTGCCCCTCTTTACAGATGCTGTCAGTCCAGCTGGAACACGCTCTGCTCATGTTGCTGGAAACTGAGAGTGCACCCGGCTGGGCAGTGTTTTCACCGAGACTGCTGTGAACTGTTGCTTAGATGCAAGTTTTATATTGCTGCCGCACCCCTTCTACACGTGTCAGGAATGTGCACAAAAATGCAGCTTATCCAATATACAGAGTAATGTGCTGCCTTTTACCAGATGTGTGGCAGTACCATTAATCCTTAATGGCACCCCTACGCATCTACATGCAAATCCATGCGGTCTGGTGCCGCACATTTTTGGGAAAAGAGTTAAGGACTTCTTTTGGCATTTCTTAAGCATGTGGCAGCCCATTAAAATGAATTGGCTGCCCTACACATGTCATACACGAATGCTTGGAAACATGCACACGCTTGGTTGCACCTGTAGTGATAGATCAAGCCTAAGCCCTTGTACACACGGTCGGACATTCTGACAACCAAATCCGGTGGATTTTGTCCGAAACTGTTGTATACACACGGTCGGACAAAGTTGTCGGAAAAAATCCGATTGTACATAACGTGATGACGTTATTTCGTTATGACGGGACTACGTTCAGACTAGTAGCCAATAGCTTTGGTCTAGGAATTTGATCTGAGCATGCATGGCACTTTGTCCATCGGAGTAGGCTACACATGATCGGAGTATGTCCGATGGGAGCATTTTGTCTGAAAATTTTACGGACAAGTTGGAAAACTTGGTCCGTCGGATACTCCGACGGAAACAGTCCGATGGAGACCACACACAGTCGGATTATCCGACAAAACGGTCCGATAGGACACATTCCGTCGGAATCTCCGACCGTGTGTACAAGGGCTAACGCTTTAGGAAATTTTAAGAAAGCTTTAAAGACCAAAAAACAGGTCTCTTTAAAATTCTTCTCTCCAGGTCCACAGAATCGACTTCTCCTTTAAATCCCTCCTCTGCTGTCACTTCCAGCAATGTCTTCTCTTGAGAGAAGCAATGTCTTCTCAAGAAGACATTGAGACATCTCTCAATGTCTTCTTTCAAAGACATTGCTGGTAGTGACAGCAGATGAGGAATTCAAAGGAGAAGTCGATTCTGTGGACCTGGGGAGAAGAGTTTTAAAGAGACTTATGCTTGCATGCGATTCTCTCCTTACCATAAGGTAAGGGGCCACTGCCCACTAAAAGAGCGGTCACAGCGGGAGACAACACTGGGAAGCTGTCGCCTTACTTGAATTTGCACAAGTTTGCACAGAAAAGCACTTGCACTTAAAGGAGACTGTCTCTTCACATCGCTTATGAATTGAACATTTATTATTTACATTTTGAGTTAGAAATATTTAAAATAAGTATGGACGTTTAACTCACGGAGTATGGAGTGATTTGGCTGACGCACGTTTCAGCTGCCTCTGTAGTGCGTTTACTATTTTTCTTTGCACCTTATTAATACACTACTTTGAGGTTATAATTTTGATGTGCAGATCCTCAGATATTTATTACTATTATTCGCTTTCGATTTATATATGTTTTTATTTTCTTTGATCACCTCCGTAGAGTGTTTACTTATCTGCACTTTTCTAAGCAAGCACTTAGCACTTTCTGATTAATTTACTTATCCTTGCTTTGCATTCAACTCAGGGAGTTTGGAGGGAGCGTTTACTTTTTTTCTTTGCACTTTATTAATACACTATTCTGAGGTTATAATTTTCATGTGCAGATCCTCAGATATTTATTATTATTATTCACTTTCGATTTTATACATTCTTTTTTTTTTTTTTTTCCACAAAATTTTTTTATTGAGGTAAAGAAGTCATACAGAGAAATACAAACAATGGAGTAAGTATAGCATCAGAATATACATGGCACAATAAGGCATGAATGCGTAGATAAATAGTTAATAGATCAACAGCTTACTCCAGAATTTAACCAATTGCCAACCGTGGAAAGAGTCACATTAAAGATCTTAGTTACTGATATAGTTGAATCTAGAACCAACCTTAAGGGTGCATTAACTAGAAAGGAGGGAACACTAAGATATTCTGAGCTATCGAATGGGAAAACAGATCAATCAGAAATACATATTATGGGGGAAAGGAAGGGTGGAAAAGATTAAATTTAGAGGATAGGGGTGACACTGAGAAGGGTATAATCTAGTATATGAGAATTATTTAACCCAATTGTGAGGAGTAAGCGTCAGTAAGTTTGAAACGGCGCCAGTCCTGCCATATTTCTGAAAATTTTGTGACTGTGTCATTGGATATGCTAATTAATTCTTCAATGGTTTCGGTGTTATTTAATCTACGGAACCATTCCGCTATGGTTGGTACTGTAGAGGATCGCCAATGACATGGGATGCATTGTTGCGCCGTGTTAATCATAATCATATTGAGTGATTTAAAGTAGCGTGTCCTGGGGATTTTGGTGTAGTGAAGTAGGTAGGAAGCAGGGGAAAAATTATTGGTTTGGGATGTTACAGCAATTATGGTGTCATGGACAGATCTCCAGTAATTCTGAAGGGCGGGACATGACCACCAAATGTGAAGCATGGTCCCTTCCGCCTTGCCACAGCGCCAGCATAAGTTGGAATTATTGTCTGAGAATTTGTGAAGCAGGGAAGGGGTTCTATACCATTTGGAGAGAATTTTGTATCCTCCTTCCTGAACCGCTACATTAAGGGATCCTTTGAGAATATAAGTACAAATGGTTTCCCACTCTGAGTCAGAAAGTTTGATAGCTAGATCTTGCTCCCATGAGGAGTAAGGCTTGCTGGAGAACGCTGAATCTCCCATGAAGAGATATGTGTACAGGATGGAGATGAGATGTCTTTGTGGTTCGTGTTGTGTACAAAGACTTTCTAGGGTGTTCAAATCTCTTGTCCAATAGTCTATATTATGTCGTCTAGTCAAGAAGTGATGTAATTGTCGATACGTCCAGTCAGAGATGTGGATAGGGGAAGCCGTGGTATTCAAATCAGCCAATGATCTGAAATTCTTTCTCCTGTCGAAGAATTGCCTAGCAGTAAGATCTGTGTGGGGCCAGGAGTTGGCCAGATAAATGGGACTCTTGCCTGGTGGAAAATCGGGATTGTTTCTCAGTGGGGTAAGAGGACTCAGCCATGGGTGCGGATATATTGTTTTCAATGCCTTGTGAATAACAGACAGTGTGGGCCCAATCAGCGGATGTTTCTTGTGCTGTATCGGTATATGGCGTGGATTTATCCAGGGCAGTGATCGAAGATTTTGTGTAGAGACAAAGTGTTCTAGTGGTACCCAATCTTTTACATTTTGGTGAACATTCCAGTCCACAATCCTGGCAAGATGTGTGGCCCAATAGTATCGACGTAGGTCAGGAAGGGCAATTCCACCTTTGATTTTTGGAAGGGTAAGGCGTGTAAAACTTATTCTTGGCCTTTTATTTTGCCATATAAAAGCGGAACATATTTGACGGAAAGAATGGAAAAAGGACGAGGGAATATTGATCGGTATCGTTTGTAATAAGTAAAGGAAGCGTGGAAGAATAGTCATTTTAAGGAGTGCAGCTCTACCGAACCAGGACACTTGTAGAGCTCTCCAGTTCTTAAGGTCTGATTTGGTTTTTTGCAAAGTTGGGAGAAAGTTTTCCTTAAAGAGGTTGGAGAGGGACGTCGGTATTTTAATTCCCAAATAAGTGATTGAGTGATCAGCCCAATTAAAGGGGAAATTTGCTTTACATTGCGTTACCATCTCTGCGGGGAGAGTTACATTCAGGGCAATGGATTTGGAGTAATTTATTTTAAGATTGGAGATGGATTGGAACATCTCCAAGTCGGAAAGAAGATTGGGGATGGAGATATGCGGGTTGGTTAAGAAAAGAAGAATGTCATCCGCAAAAGCTGCTAATTTATAAATGCGGGTATTGATTGAAACGCCATTAATATCTGGATTCAATTTTAGTTTATTGAGAAGAGGTTCGAGAGTGAGGACAAAAAGTAAAGGTGAGAGGGGACAACCCTGTCTCGTACCATTGTGTAGCCGGAAGGCGTTTGACAGGTGGCCATTGACCCGCACTCTGGCGGTCGGTTGGGAGTACAGAGCCCGAATATATGAGATAAATAAGTCCGGCAATCCTATTGCTTTGAGGGTCGAGTCCATGTAATCCCAGGCCACCCTGTCAAACGCCTTCTCGGCGTCCAGGGAAAGAAAGAATCCTTGTTTTTTGGTTGAGGTCAACCAATGGTGGATGTTAAGCGCTTTAATAGTGTTATCCCTACCTTCCCGTCCTGGGATAAATCCCACTTGATCTAAAGAGATCAAAGACGGGAGAAGCGGCAACAAGCGATTCGCTAGAATTTTAGCATAAATCTTGACATCCACATTAATGAGTGAAATGGGGCGGTAATTCGTGACCAGGGAAGGATCTTTGTCCTCTTTCGGTATTACTGTAATGTGTGCTTCAAGCATATGAGGGGGGGCATGGGAAGTAGAGGCGAAGGATTTATATGCTAGGAGAAAGCGGGGTCTAAGTATGTCTGTAAATGTTTTGTAATATGTCAAAGGAAGACCGTCTGGGCCAGGTGCCTTCCCTACTTTCATCTCTTTGATTGCTTTATCGAATTCTTCTTCGGATAAGGGAGTATTCAGCTTTTGGGCATTTTCCTGAGAAATACGCTTAGGGCCAAATTTGGAGAGAAATTCGTTAATCTTATGCTGTCTCACCTCCAAACTACTGGTCTTAGTGGGCCTAGAGGGAATGTTATAAAGCGTTTGGTAATATTCTTCGAATTTTTGGGCTATATCTTCATTTGAATTGTAAGCTTTACCCTGGTTATCAGTAATATGATGTACAGTTGAGTTGAGTTTCTTACTTTGCACTGCTCTAGCCAGAAGAGAGCCAACTTTATTACCCTTTTCATAAAAGAGTTTATTTCTTAGGACATATTGTCTCCTGATCTTCAGGTTAAGTTCTTCTAATAATTGTTCCCTGATTTGTGTCAGGGATTGATAGGTCTGTATTGCAAGTGTTTGTTTGTGCGTGGCTTCCAACACGCGAATTTGGGACATAAGTGTTGCTATTTTGGCCTGGCGTTCTCTTTTAAGAAGAGAGGATAATTTGATAAATTCCCCTCGGATTACAGCTTTATGAGCTTCCCATTGGAATAGTGTGGAGGTGTCAGGGATTTCATTAAGTCTGAAATAGTCTGTAAGACAAGTTTTTATGTTTGCCACGTTGATTGGGTCTTTGAGCAAGGCAGAATTAAGTCTCCACGTTTTAGATTTGGTTATAGTTTCGGGAAATTCCAGAAGAATGGATATTGGATGATGGTCAGAAAATGTCATAGGTTCTATTGTGGCCTTAGTCAAGAGGGGTAGGTCAGGTTGTGAGATAAAAAAATAATCAATTCGGGAGTATTTTTGATGAGTAGGGGAGAAATATGTATAATCTTTTCCCTGTGGATTCAGCGTTCTCCAGGAATCATGTAGCAGGATGTTTTGGAGTTGCAATTTTATTTGTTTCAAAGCTTTGTATGGCAAGGCTGAGGAACCAGAGGAGGAATCTAAGATAGGATTCAGGGGGACGTTGAAATCCCCCCCGAGAATGAGGATGCCCGATGAGAAGGAAGACAAAAGATCACAGATAGAACGAAAAAAAGTAACTTGTTTTGTGTTGGGAGAGTATATATTAGCAATTGTGATTGGTTTGGAGTGAATGGTCCCTTTAAGAAATAAGTATCTCCCTTCAGTGTCGCTTAGTGAATCTATTAGTTGAAAGGGTGTATTTTTAGAGATAAGGGTCGACACACCTTTTGTTTTGGAGTGGCTATTCGTCGAATGAAAAACCGTGGGAAAATTTTTATCCGACAGCTTAGGAGTTTTGTCTGTCAGAAAATGTGTTTCCTGTGCAAATATTATATTCGCTTTCAAAGTATGGCATTCTCGCAGGAACTGGGATCTCTTTTCCGGTAAGTTAAGACCTTTGACATTAATGGAGACCAGTCTCAGCGAGAGCGCCTTGGAATGTGTCTTGTGTGAAGGGGAGACCATTCTATCTTCAGATGTGCGAGAGACGCGATAGAACACCCTAGAAATATAATGACAGGGGTCGACAAAAAGACTAGCCAAAGGAGTTTATACTACGTTGTGAAAGAAAAACACTAGGAGAAAAAGGGGACAAAGGAATCCGGGGGGTAAAGGGTCAAAAAGAGGGGGGGGGAGTGCTAGTCTCGAAGGATCTTACACCCGTAGATTATATAGAAGCGTAGTCGAGACTAGTGAAGAAATCAATTTCTCTGAGGTTTGTAGCGAGAACCAGCTCGCTGTGTCCGATGCAACAAATATAATGCAAAGGACTAAACCTAAACAGGTGTGAGATATTCCAAGAACTAATGGAAGTAAAAGTGGTATGGCTGAGCAGAATATCTCTGTGTGAAACGTCGTCTGGGTTATTGAGGAGAGTAAATACAAGATTAAGAAATGCTGACAGCTGAACGGAGGGAAGGGTATGAATGCTTAAAATGGAGGTGTGAAAAATGTAAGCTGCCTAACAACAGTCTAGAATCTTGTCAAAACATTTAGAGGAAACACCCGAAAAAGAAAAAAAAAGGAGTGTATATCGGTTAATGGATCTATTCAATATAAAAGACACTTCGTCTGCAGACACGAGTATGAGAGGCAAAACAGGATTGAGGATAAAGGGTGCAGGCCTGAGGCCTAGTAAAGTTTAACTGGAAACTCTAATTGACACAATCATGCATAAAACATTGTCAAGGCGAAGAGGTATTGAGAGATAGAAATAAAAACCCATGAAATGGAGTAAAACATGGAAGAAGGGTTACACAACATCAGAACTAAACCGATAATAAACTTCAATTTCAAATTAAAGTATTGTTGTCAGACTAAACAGGTATCTTGTGGCAATAAAGCAAAACTAGCTCTTTCCCAAATTGAACTAGAATAGTCTCGAGGACAAGTCAAGGATCTATCATTAGCAATACCCCTATGGAGATTGTAATAACAGAGTTGTAGGGGAAATGATAAACCGGGCAAAAAAAAAAAAAAAAAAAAAAAATAAAAAACAAAAAAAAAGGCGTCTGAATTGTGATTGGTGTAATAAGGTATTAATAATACCCGGGATGAGAGCCATCAGACACAGTACAGAGCTTAAATTGCATGTTTGTGACCCCCCCCATTAAGAATAAGGGGAGAGCGTGAAAATGACCACATCCTAATGGGAAATAGAGGAGGTGTCGTAACACAAGACTCTTAAAATGGTAGATGCTAACCATGATGTCAGTAATCTAAAATAGGACACAGATGGATTCATTTGTGCTTATTAAGTCACCCCTTACCCCGGGTATCCAGTAAGCATCTGGGTGCTCCTCAAAAAATTAAATAGATCTCTTTGTTTCCTGGCAGTAGAGGACCCAATGTAAAGAGGGGCTTCTGAGCACAACATAAATCATAAAAACAGTAATCATAGTTTCCCTCAGTTTCGGTAACAGTTAAAAACTGGGGGGAGGGGTAATCCACAGGGACCACAGCGCATATTAGTGAAGGGGATGGAAAGAAAACAAATGGTCCCCCACGAAATTGAGCAGCTCACTGAATACCCAAGACAGGTCTGGGGTAACATACATCGCCTGATTGGTAAGTTATGTGTATTCTCTAGCTAAGGAAAATGCCCGTGAGACGTTGCATTGGGTCCATGTGAATTACACCTATGAAAGGAATATCATGCTTTAAGAAAGAAAAATTTTCATCCCAACATAAAGGCTTATAATGAGTACATTAATAAAAATCCCAGAATAGACTACAGAATAACAATCTCTGAACAGCTTGAGATTCACACAAAAAAAAAAAAAAAAAAAAGAGAAAAAAGGGGAAAAAAGGGGAGCAAGTTTGCTAGTAATAAGTCCCCGAGACTTAATGTGGCCCGAAAAAACAAAAACAAAAAAAAACCCTCGAGTCAATAAAAAGAAAAAAGAAATACGATGGGAAAGAGGTGTCAGTATATCAACAGAAGAATCCCATTTAGCAACTCCAAGAAAGGGTTAATACCCCTGCATTTCTGATCAACGATCTCGACGAGCTCTTCTCGTGGTCGGCGCTTTCATCGGACTGAAGTTGTGAGTAGGATCGGTGCGGAAGCCGTGAGGTTGATCAGGTGAAGGCGAACGTTGTCTGCGGTTGCGATGTTCTTGAACTTCCATCGGTTCGTATTCTTGCTGGTGACGTCTCCCGGATTGTGGACGAAATTCCGCGTACCAATCCGGTACATCCGTGAAGGGAATCTCTAGGGTGGCACAGAAGCGTCGGAGGTCTTCCGGAACTCTCAACAAAGCCGAACGGCCTTGCGCAGAAGCAGATAATGCGAACGGATACTTCCATCTGTACTGTATGCCCTTGGCGCGCAAAACCTCCAGAAGCGGGCGGAGTTCCTTGCGACGTTGAAGCGTTATGGAGGATAGGTCTTGAAACAAACGAACTTCTGTATCGTTGTACATCAGCGGGTGTTTCACCCGCGCTTGTCTGAGAATATCTTCCTTGAGCTGATAGTCTATCACACAACAGACCACATCCCTGGGGGGGTCCGTCTCCTTGCCTCGTGGACGTAGGGCGCGATGAATGCGCTCCAATCCTATAGGGGTGAGGGGGTCCCGATCCAGGATAGCGTTGAACAGGCCCGTTACCTCAGGTCTCAAGCGATCGGCTTCGACCGATTCAGGGAGTCCGCGGAGACGAAGATTATGTCGTCTACCGCGGTTATCAAGGTCCTCCATGTGGCGATTCAGATCTCTAAGTTGCAGGGTATGAGTATCTATAACCTGGCAGGACCGACGAAGTACCGTGGAATGTTGTGCCGTTCTGTGTTCAACATCTTGTACTCTGTTCGCAATCGTTTGAATATCTATGCGGAGCTCCGAAATAGCCGCCGTTAATGTTTGCTTAATATCATCCGCGACCGATCGAAGATCGGTAAGACTGGGGTGGTGTTGCGGTTCGAGTACAATCTCACCAGTAGCTGAGGGAGACCGTGAGGATTGTGAGGTGATTTGAGGTAATTGCGGGCCTCGTGTGGACGCCATATTGCTGGCCTGAGAGCGGACCATCTCAGGGATGTTTTGACTCGTTTCGTGAGACAAATCTCGAGGAGACCGGGATCGGGACGTAGAGGATCTACGGGAGGATGTTCCCATGTCGGTTCGTAGACCGTGGATTCGAGTTTACCTCCGGTATCTGCTGTTTTCCCTCCGTTACAGCAGGAGCTCACAAGTTAGGCTGCCATTCTCCTCAGCGTCCAGGCCACGCCCCCGCCTTTATACATTCTTATTTTTGTTTTGATCACCTCTGTAGTGTGTTTACTTATCTGCACTTTTTTTTTTAAGCAAGCACTTAGCACCATATGATTAATTTATTTATCTTTGATTTGCAACTATATTGAATGAATTTGCACTTTATATGGTGTTTTTAGCACATTGATGTCAATTTATCTGCTTTTGATATATGGCCACTAATTGATTAACTTTTATAATTGTTATATTGATTTACTATTTTCTGAGGGAATCTTTTTTCACATAGATAGGCAGAGGAGAGACAAAGATAGATTCCCTAGACCAGTGATGGTGAATCTTGGCACCCCAGATGTTTTGGAACTACATTTCCCATGATGCTCTGGCACTCTGCAGTGTAGTTGTGCATCATGGGAAGTGTAGTTCCAAAACATCTGGGGTGCCAAGGTTCGCCATCACTGGTCTAGACTTATATTTAATGTGAGAGCAGTGCGACACCAATATACTTCCTACTTTTATGCTAAGTGGATACGGTGTGATCCGTTTCGGTGGGCGCAGCAGCACTTTTATCTAGTTTACTACTAGTGGTAGCGCAGGAATCATTCCTACCATTTACCATCTCATAATGATAAAATCATCATAATGAACTCTTGTTATTTTAACGAAAGTTTACGAATCCAACGAAAATTCTTATATCGTATGAATCAGAATTGAATTTCATACACAAATTACAAATTTTTTTTTTTTTTTTTCGTACGAAACTAAACAGATTTTTTGACGGCGCCCGTGTCTACTTCCTAGCTATTTACTAATGCTAACAATATAAGGATTGAATATATTTGTTGATTGAGAGTGTTTCGTTCCACAGTAACAGCCCTGCATTGTACGCAATGACGCCAAGGGAGTTTCAGGGAGCGGAGAGGAGTGCAGTGCTGGTGATGACTAGTGTGGACAGTCAGGGATCCTCTGCTTTACCAGCAATTGTAAACTACCCTGCAGCTCGATGAATAGAACACTGAAGCCGCTTAATCTTCTGAACAAATCGGCTGATCCCGTTCAGTCTGCAAAGTCTTTTGAATGAAGTCATTTGCTATTTACACTCGGCTCAGTCTCCAGATAATGACTGCACAGCGGCTGCAAATAGGACGATGTTCTGCAGCAGAATGAAATGTTCCTAATTGTGTCACCGATACGGGAAACCATATATGCTCGCTCAGCGCTGCCACCATTCACGTGAAATCTTCATTGTATATAAGGTATCCTCTTATTGGACGGGGTGGATAACACCACCCTGCCTCTCTGTCTTGTCCAATCAGAGAACGCCTTGCATCCATTTAAAAAATGCAAGGTGTTTTTTTTTTTTTTTTTTTTTTTTCTTCTTTGTGAATGGTGGCCGTGCTGAAAGAGAGCCACCACCAGTGGGCACTATGTAGATGGGAAGCCCCTTGCCACAGGACCTGAAAGATTGTGGTGATAATTGTAGTAGAGATGACTACTACAGCATAGCTCCCAACTTTCCCTGATTTTGAGGGAATGTCCCTGATTTGGAGCAGTGTCCCTCTGTCCCTCATTCCTCCTCATTTGTCCCTCATTTTGGTCTGATCTATATAGATGTATATAAAATGCACTTTTTATCTATCAAAAAATGTTTCCCAGCACTATACCTTTCATCTGATTTCTAAATTGCTGCATTTGTAAATTCCAAAAGCCAATATAAAGGAATGGTGGTAAAAAAAAAGCACTTGTGGGTTTAACCAATCTTGTTTTTTTTTTTTTTTGTACAATTCTACTTTAAGGGGGTGTGGTAGGGGGTGTGTCCTATGCCTGCATACTTTTGCTGATAGCTGTCCCTCGTTCTCATCTCAAAAAGTTAGGAGGTATGCCTACAGTGATTGTTTTCTTCCACATCAGTCCATCAGGTATAAAATATGCATACTTACACCGTGCCAAGCTGGACCAATGTAATTATGCAATACAGATCATAGCTGGAGTCCAGAATCAGGCTTGTTTCACACTACAGTGCAACTTGGTTGCATTTTGGGTTTGGTTTGCATGTTCTGTGGGGCCTAAACCATGAAGGATTTCCAACAAAGCATAGCTTGTCCCAGAACCCTGCACTCGGTACCTGGCTCATGCCAGAACCCCTCACTCGGTACCTGGCTCATGCCAGAACCCCGCACTCGGTACCTGGCTCGTGCCAGAACCCCTCACTCGGTACCTGGCTCGTGCCAGAACCCCGCACTCGGTACCTGGCTCGTGCCAGAACCCGGCACTCGGTACCTGGCTCGTGCCAGAACCCCGCACTCGGTACCTGGCTCGTGCCAGAACCCGGCACTCGGTACCTGGCTCGTGCCAGAACCCCGCACTCGGTACCTGGCTCGTGCCAGAACCCCGCACTCGGTACCTGGCTCGTGCCAGAACCCCGCACTCGGTACCTGGCTCGTGCCAGAACCCCGCACTCGGTACCTGGCTCGTGCCAGAACCCCGCACTCGGTACCTGGCTCGTGCCAGAACCCCGCACTCGGTACCTGGCTCGTGCCAGAACCCCGCACTCGGTACCTGGCTCGTGCCAGAACCCCGCACTCGGTACCTGGCTCGTGCCAGAACCCCGCACTCGGTACCTGGCTCGTGCCAGAACCCCGCACTCGGTACCTGGCTCGTGCCAGAACCCCGCACTCGGTACCTGGCTCGTGCCAGAACCCCGCACTCGGTACCTGGCTCGTGCCAGAACCCCGCACTCGGTACCTGGCTCGTGCCAGAACCCCGCACTCGGTACCTGGCTCGTGCCAGAACCCCGCACTCGGTACCTGGCTCGTGCCAGAACCCCGCACTCGGTACCTGGCTCGTGCCAGAACCCCGCACTCGGTACCTGGCTCGTGCCAGAACCCCGCACTCGGTACCTGGCTCGTGCCAGAACCCCGCACTCGGTACCTGGCTCGTGCCAGAACCCCGCACTCGGTACCTGGCTCGTGCCAGAACCCCGCACTCGGTACCTGGCTCGTGCCAGAACCCCGCACTCGGTACCTGGCTCGTGCCAGAACCCCGCACTCGGTACCTGGCTCGTGCCAGAACCCCGCACTCGGTACCTGGCTCGTGCCAGAACCCCGCACTCGGTACCTGGCTCGTGCCAGAACCCCGCACTCGGTACCTGGCTCGTGCCAGAACCCCGCACTCGGTACCTGGCTCGTGCCAGAACCCCGCACTCGGTACCTGGCTCGTGCCAGAACCCCGCACTCGGTACCTGGCTCGTGCCAGAACCCCGCACTCGGTACCTGGCTCGTGCCAGAACCCCGCACTCGGTACCTGGCTCGTGCCAGAACCCCGCACTCGGTACCTGGCTCGTGCCAGAACCCCGCACTCGGTACCTGGCTCGTGCCAGAACCCCGCACTCGGTACCTGGCTCGTGCCAGAACCCCGCACTCGGTACCTGGCTCGTGCCAGAACCCCCCACTCGGTACCTGGCTCGTGCCAGAACCCCGCACTCGGTACCTGGCTCGTGCCAGAACCCCGCACTCGGTACCTGGCTCGTGCCAGAACCCCGCACTCGGTACCTGGCTCGTGCCAGAACCCCGCACTCGGTACCTGGCTCGTGCCAGAACCCCGCACTCGGTACCTGGCTCGTGCCAGAACCCCGCACTCGGTACCTGGCTCGTGCCAGAACCCCGCACTCGGTACCTGGCTCGTGCCAGAACCCCGCACTCGGTACCTGGCTCGTGCCAGAACCCCGCACTCGGTACCTGGCTCGTGCCAGAACCCCGCACTCGGTACCTGGCTCGTGCCAGAACCCCGCACTCGGTACCTGGCTCGTGCCAGAACCCCGCACTCGGTACCTGGCTCGTGCCAGAACCCCGCACTCGGTACCTGGCTCGTGCCAGAACCCCGCACTCGGTACCTGGCTCGTGCCAGAACCCCGCACTCGGTACCTGGCTCGTGCCAGAACCCCGCACTCGGTACCTGGCTCGTGCCAGAACCCCGCACTCGGTACCTGGCTCGTGCCAGAACCCCGCACTCGGTACCTGGCTCGTGCCAGAACCCCGCACTCGGTACCTGGCTCGTGCCAGAACCCCGCACTCGGTACCTGGCTCGTGCCAGAACCCCGCACTCGGTACCTGGCTCGTGCCAGAACCCCGCACTCGGTACCTGGCTCGTGCCAGAACCCCGCACTCGGTACCTGGCTCGTGCCAGAACCCCGCACTCGGTACCTGGCTCGTGCCAGAACCCCGCACTCGGTACCTGGCTCGTGCCAGAACCCCGCACTCTGTACGTAATGCACTGCATGCTTTTATCCTTTTTTGGATTTTTTTTAATGAATGTGCTGGGGTTTGTATGTATCCATGAGACTCTTACTTGTGGAACAATAATAAAAGCATATTTTATAGGTACAAGGAACCCCAAGTTTTGTTTAATGATGCCCATTAAGCTCCTCCCACTGTCAGAAGTTTGACCACGCCTACATTTGCCACACCGCGCTATGCAAGGTTACTTCTTTCCTCAAGTGTCCCTAATTCTGAAGCTCAAAATTTGGGAGGTATGCCAAAGTAGCAAACTATACTTTTTCGAAACGGCGTGTTGCGGTGCTGCATTGTCTTGGACGGTTACCATTAAAAAAAAAAAAAAAAAAAGTGAATTCCATTGTCATGTGATCCTGTGTGACTCAGATCACATCTGAAATTTCACTAGTATGAACCAGGCCTAAAAGTAATATTAACCACATCCCAACCGCGCTTTAGCTGAATGACGGCTACAGCATGGGTGGCTAGTTCTGGGAGGCCGTCATGTGACGACCTGCCATTATCGTGCCCGCTAATCACAGATTGAGGTAAAGAGGTGATCAGCTGTGCCCAATCACAGCTGATCACAGATGTAAATAGAAGCGGTTATCAGCACTCCTTTCCTTATGCTGACAGCATGAGGAGAGGAGAAGAGGCCAATATCATTGCCCTGATTATCAGTGCTGCTAATAAGTGTCCAGCAGTGTCACCCATCAGTGCCGCCTATCAATGCTGATGTAAGGGGGCTATGATGGATACCCCAATGTAAGGGGGCTCTGATGGGGGTTTTAATGGGTGCCCTGATTAAAATTAAACTTCTATGTGGGACTCTGATGTAAAGGGGGGGGGGGCTCTGATGGGAAATCTGATGTAAGGAAACCTCTGCTCGATACCCCGATGTAATAGATGCTCTAAAAGGGGGCTTTGATTGATACCCTGATGTAGGGGGTCTCTGATGGGGACCCTGATGTAGGGGGTCTCTGATGGGGACCCCGATGTAGGGCGTCTCTGATGGGGACCCTGACGAATGGGGGGCTCTGATGGGGATCCTGACCTATGGGGGGGGGCTCTGATGGGTACCCTGATAAGGTAGAATTTCTAAGGGTAACTCTGATGTAAGGTGGGCTTTTGCATTGTTTTACAGAAGCTATTTTTTCTGAATCTGAATTGTTATTCATCGATTTCTAAAACTGAATTTTTTTTTGGCCCGAGAATAATTGTAAAATACATAAAGTGTCCCTCATGCCTTAAAGCACTGTGCCACCCAGGAAGCTCTTGCAGTACCATGCAGATATGAGTATTGGCTGCCTGGCACACTAAGGTATAGAGACTCTAGAAGACCAGGCCAATGAAGGCTGTAAGTAATATCCAAGCTTTGGCTATGTGGGTGCGCCTGACCTAAGCACCTGTATAATGGGACGGGGAGGGGAGTGTGTGCTCATGGTGTTGCATGGCTTATATGAAACTTGTTCTACCAAGTGTTAATGTAGACACATCGTTACCCAGCCCAGAAGATCAATCTGTTGCCTTAAAAGTGGGTGGAAGCAAATATGTAAACCATTGTGCTCTATAAGCATATGTAGCTTTTTAGCCTTGGGCGGTTGATGTGATAAACTGTAGACGGGATCACGTGTGCGCATTTATTGTCTGAGACGTGCCAAGTATTTATCATGGGTGATGCACCTTGGTGTAGACATTCTGATGCTCAGCATGACTCTGTTGTCTCTCCAGCTATTGCTGAATGAGTTAAACTGAGGCTGGCATTGGCAGCCGCTTTGCCATGTCCTGACTGCCGGATTCACAGCGAGGATCAGCTTACCGGTTTTCCTGGCTCTGTGCAGATCCCCGCAGGTTAGGTGTCGGGGAACCAGCCCAGCTGTTGTGTCTTGAAGAATCACTTCACTCTCTCAATTAACATTGACTATTTTTAACCCCTATACTGCTAGCATTCATAAATTTATAAAAAGTATATCATATTTACTTGTCTTTTAAACTTTTTTTTTTTTTTTTTACATTTCTTTAGTTACTTCCTGGTTTCTGGCCTAGGGAAATGCCACCCATGCTAGAAGCCTTCAGGAGGGGAGGAGGGGTTCTCTCAGCTAGGCATACCCTCCTTTCTGCACACCTAGGGCAAATGGACACCAGGAAGTAAATGCTTCATGAATCATCTGCCCTTACTCAAAATGGCCGCAGCTAGAAATGCTAGCGGAGTGTTTTTCAAAGTGATTTCTCAACAAAATAAAGCACGGAGACATGGATGGGTGAATTTGCTTTGAATATTAAAAACAAATTAAATGGCGTTTTTAGTTTGTGGTTCTCAGATGTACTGTAGTAACACTTTAAGGACCTACTGCTACATCTGCAGGACAGATTTTTCTGGTGAAAAACAGACTTGCTTTTCAGATTACCAGGTAAAAAATAAAAGAAATCTAAGAATTGGTAAACTGCCTTATGATGTTTGCTTTTTGGTTCATTACTGCTTTAACTAGTTCTACTTGATCTCTCTAGGCGTTGTTATACAAGTTTAGCAACTTCATCCCCTTCTGTGATCATTTACATTGTACTTGATCTTTTGGAATGTGTGTTTTTTTATTTTTATCCTGTAAATAGACAATACTTTTCAATGTAGTTCTTCGGTGACATTTCCTTGTGCCTTCTGTGGAGGTAAAACATCCACAAATTGTAAAGAATGCAGCCAGGCTTATAATATGCACAGAAGAGAATCTGTTGCACATAGCAATATGCTAGATCAGTGGCCTTCAGTCTGCGTCCCTTTGCTTGCCTTTATCCGGCACTTGGGGCACAATGCCTTCCGTTGACGCCAAGGATGGGGCACAATGCCTTCTGTTGACGCCGAGGTTGGGGCACAGTGCTTTCCCTTGACGCCGAGGGTGGGGCACTGTGCCTTTCCATTGACGCCAGGGGTGGGGCACGGTGCCTTCCGTTGATGCCGGGGGTGGGGCACGGTGCCTTCCGTTGACGCCGGGGGTGGGGCACAGTTTACTCTTGTTGGCCCTTGTCTGCTCCACCCCCCACCTACAGTCTGAAGGACAGTAAACTAGTCTTTTGTTTAGAAAGTTTGGAGACCCCTGATCTAGATTGCCATTTGCTGGAAGCTGAAACCTAAAAAAAAAGTATGGTGGAATATTCAATTCACTTGCCAGCTCTTACAACTGTTACAAATGGGGTTAGGGTTTGAGTGACACAGGGTTCACCATAAACTCTGGCTGATGTCCAGCGCACTGAGAGCCTTAGCCAGCTGCAAGTCAGAAACCTGGGTGGATCCTGACATTGTTGGGATCCCTCCAGAGTCTGGAGCGGCTCTGTGGCATCAGCTGACGGGGGACTTTAACCTGCTGTCAGCTGAATCTGGGTCACAAGAGTGCAAAAGTATGTGCACTACTGAGACCCACAGGAGAAGTATGGCCAAGAAAGCTTTTGTCATTATTTCAGTTTGGCTGTGACTGACAGCCTCAGCTGTGTTGCTGTGTGAAGGGAGGTGTGTCCTTTCCCTCCAATCAGCTCTCATTGTGCTCTGCAGAGTGTAACTTCAGCTCCCCGCCCCCTGTCTCTAAATCCTCAGACAAGCTGTACTTTAAAATGCTGTAGAGAAAACTGCAGATAAACAGGCACAACTTATATAGGAGGATTTGTTTAATCTATGTGTATTGCCTGAGGCCAGTCACTTCACTGGGTATATGGAGGGGTTTGCAACCACTTTAAGGCTGTATTCTGTTGTTTCGGTTAGCATTGGTTCATGGGCCGTGTTCATCTTCCTTGTATTCTTTCTGCAGGATGGCTCGGGAAGCATTGACTTGAACTCTTCAATATCATCGCAACATTCGGATGAGTTTAATGTAAGTATCTTTTGTTCCTCCCTCCATATCAAGTGTTATGAATAGATTCTATATACTGTACTTAGAGAAGAATATTAGATATTCAAGTCGCTTGACCAGAAAAGTGTAGGTCATAAGTTGTCCTTGACTCGCAATACATTGTGGGAGTGGGCTTCCCCTTGGGGGGCCTGGACACCCCAAAATACTGACACTTAAAGGGGTTGTAAAGGTTTGTTTTTTATTTTCTAAATAGGTTCCGTTAAGCTAGTGCATTGTTGGTTCACTTACCTTTTCCATTGATTTCACTTCTAAATGTTTTTTTTCTTTGTTTTCTTTGTCTGAATTTCTCACTTCCTGTTCCTCCTCAGTAAGCTGTTCTGGCTGACTAAACACCGCTCGGATGATGGTGTGAAGTTTACTGAGGAGAAACAGGAAGTGAGAAATTGAAAGAAAAAAAACATTTAGAAGGGAAATCCAAGGCAAAGGTAAGTGAACCAACAATGCACTAGCTTAAAGGAACCTATTTAGAAAATAAAAAATGAACCTTTACAACCCCTTTATCGTTCCATTCGCACCTAGACGAATTTGAATCATGGGTGGAATCGCTGCGATTCTGCCCGGAATTCTAAATCATGGGAAAAACACAGGAGCTTTTGGGATGCTATTACTCCTTAATGCCTCCCCAATCACGGTGCGATTTTTGCACCAAATTGCAGCAGTGTTGCCAGTGGCGGATCGTGTTTTTTTTTTTTTTTTTTTTTAAGGGGGGAGGTGGCAATCAACCAACCCAGACTCATCCGACACCACCTCACCTAGTCAGCAGAGCGGACTGATCCAGGAGGACCCTAATGATAACCGCGTCTATCAATCACTCTTCCAGCACCCCCACCCGCTGTCTGCCTGGCACTTACCCCATCTTAGTGGCGGGTCAGGCAGCCGGTGAATGGCAGCAAGTTGTTACATATAGTAGGCAAGGTCAAAAAAAAGACACAAGTTCATCAAGTCCAACCTATGTGTGTGATTATATGTCAGTATTGCATTGTATATCCCTGTATGTTGAGGTCATTCAGGTGCTTATCTAATAGTTTTTTTAAACTGTCGATTTCCCCCCCCCCCCGCCGAGACCACCACCTGTGGAAGAGAATTCCACATCCTTGCCGCTCTTACAGTAAAGAACCCTTTACATAGTTTAAGGTTAAACCTCTTTTCTTCTAATTTTAATGAGTGGCCATGATTTTTTTTAAACTCCCTTCTGCGAAAAAGTTTTATCCCTATTGTGGGGTCACCAGTATGGTATTTGTATATTGAAATCATATCCCCTCTCAAGCTTCTCTTCTCCAGAGAGAATAAGTTCAGTGCTCACAACCTTTCCACATAACTAATATCATCCAGACCCTTTATTAGCTTTGTTGCCCTTCTTTGTTGTCGCTCCATTTCCAGTACATCCTTCCTGAGGACTGGTGTCCAGAACTGGACAGCATACTCCAGGTGCGGCCGGACCAGATTCTTGTAGAGCTGCCGTCCGTCTCTTCTCTCCTCCCCTCCTTGCAGGGCATCTAATTGGATAGCCTGTACTGTCAGCCAATCTGGTGACGGGTACCAGACCTGCTTCCTGATTGGTCGGGAGGAGGATCAGTGTTGTAACAGCAAATATTAATTTGCTGTTGCAACACACCTGGGTGGGCTCAGGGCACAATGCTCCGTGACCTGAGCCCGCGCTATTTTGAAGCCTATTAGAGCTTTAATCAGGTTCTTCAAAAAAAAGAAAAAAAGAAAAAAAAAAGAGGAGAGGGAAGTCTGCAATGCCATATAATTGTAGTCCGCTGTCGGCTACATCTGGAACAAGCAGTGGCATGTTACAGTAGTTGCGGTGATGTACACTGCTCTACGCACACTACTCATCCCATTGTCCATAGTCTCAGGAGAGAGGAAGAGAGGGTGGCCACATTCCTACATACAGTGGGGACCGTGGAGAATGAATGTAGCCACCATCTAACAGGAAGTCGGATCACAGCAAAAAAGAAAAAAAGAGAAAAAAGGCATTTGGAGCAGACGGAACAATAGAAGGAATTTTTTGAGTTAAGCATACATAAAGATTTATTTTTTTTAAATCGGAGTTTAGCATCTCTTTAAAGAGGAAGTAAACCCTGGTGGGTTTTACTTCCTCTTTATTTCCCTGCAAAGGAAAAGCACAATGCCATTATGTGTCACTTACCTGAAACCGAAACCTGCGATGTCACCACTAGCAGGGAGCGTCCATCTTCACCCTTCTTCCTTCCGGGGCCGCAAACTCCACCTCTGGGACTGGCCGTAGTTGCGTGACGTCACTCCCACGCATGCGCGCGGGAGCCGCCAGTCGTGGCATGGCCACTATTAGAAATGCCACGATGTGCCTTTTCTAAAGTAGTCATCGGCGATAGGCTTTTCTGTAAATATCCACGGTTTAGGAGATATTTCAAGCACCTACAGGTAAACCATAATATAGGCTTACCTGTAGGTAAAAGTGGTTGTACAGGTTGTGCAATCACTTTAACTTCTTGGAGCCGGCGCCTCCCGGATCAGGTCCGCCTGAAAACGACGGACTTGATTGGAAAGCCCGTGGTAAAAGGAGCCTGGCACTGCATGTTTTTAGCACTGATCGCTGACACTGTATTAGTGTCACTGGTTCCCGTAAAGTGCCAGGTAGTGTCCGATTGTTTGACGCGGTATCGCAATCCCGCTAAAGTCGCTGATTGCCACCATTACTAGTAAAAAAATTAAAATAAAAAAAATTTAAATATCCCATAGTTCAGGGGTGCCCAACCTTTTGAAGCACGAGGGCCACTTAAGCGACTTGGTAACCAGTCGCGGTCCAGAGTAAGCGCAGGTGGATGGCAGGTCCATGTCCGCTCTGCTTATGCAGAGCGGACACGGACATAGCCCACAAAACTCTTTTTTTTTTTTTTTTTTTTGTGGATCGGATTGGAGGTAGGACACAAGTTGGTTTACATCTGCCTCTCCGTAGAGGTGAATGGACGGTCCAATTGGGTTGTACTGACCGTGTGAAAGGGACCCAAGGCTGCTTTCACAATGATGCATTGTGGTTTTTCCGCACCGCGGGTGCAACGCAGTGTAGCTTTTAACAGTATTCTATTCCATCCCAGAACAGGAGGTCGTGGGCCACATCACAGGGCTCCGCGGGCCACGTGTGGCCCCCGGGCCAATGGTTGGGCACCCCTGCCATAGTTTGTAGATGCTATAACTTTTGTGCAAACCAAATCAATATATATATATATATATATATATATCAATTTTAACTGACAGTTGCACAGTCGTGCGATGGTGTACCTAAACAAAATTGATGTCCCCCCCCCCCCCCCCACAAATAGAACTTTCTTTTGGTTGTATTTGATCACCTCTGTGGTTTTTATTATTTGCGCTATAAACAAAAAAAGAGCGACAATTTTGAAAAAAAAACTAAAACTTTTCTTTACTTTCTACTTTAATACATATATATCGTAGATGATATAATATATATATATATATGTATATATATATATATATGTATATCTGTGTATAAATATATAAACAAATATAGTCATCAGTTTAGGCCAATATGTATTCTTCTACATATGTTTGGTAAAAAAAAAAAATCATAGAATCATATATTGATTGGTTTGCTCAAAAGTTATAGTGTCTACAAACTATGGGATAGATTTATGGACTTGTATTTATTTTTTTAAATGTTTTTACTGGTAATGGCGATCTGTGATTTTTAGCAGAATTGCGGCAGACAAATGTAACCCCAAGTGACAATTTTTTGGGGACCAGAGGCACCAATACAGTGATCAGTGCTGATTAATGTATAAATGGCAGGGAATGGGGTTAACTGTGTTCCCTGGGTGTGTTCTAACTGTAGCACCCTGGTGCTTAGGCAGGGTTGCTCATAAATTTAGTCTGCCAGGTAGTAAGTGTCCTGGCTAATTGTTAGACGATCCACGGACTTTTCCCTAAATCTGGGTTTGTTGCACTTCTCTCCTTTTTGGGTGGCACTGTTGCCGCATAGACGAAGCCAGACTATGAGTGGATGGGTTGTTTCGGCCAATGGGCAGGGGGTCTTCAGGCCCCTTGGCCTGCTGGGAGAGCCTATTTATTCAGGCAGAGTCTGGTGATCGCTGTTCTCTGCCACCTGGACGGCTGTCTGGATGGACGTGCATTAAAATGCTCCGGTTGCTAGGCCAGAAGCCCGAGGCCTATCCCGGGAGTACCCGGCTGCTACGCTGCCTGAGGCCTATCCAAGAGTAGGAGAAGAAGCGCCAGGTCAGGACTTCAGACCTGGAGTCCAACCAAGTTGCACAGGCTCAGCCGGACGGAGAACAAAGTTGTTGCTATTGGAAACGCTCATTCTGGTTGCCAGAGGCAATCGCGGATCAAGGACAGAGGTAAAAGGGAAGCGGTCACCACTAAGGGGACCATACCTCCTTGTTATCAGAGGCCAGTTTATGGAAGTCTGAAGTACCAGAGCAGCCTTATTCACTAGTCGGGGACGGTAACGAAGGGGGAAAGCTTCAGCAGAGTGCCAAGCCAGGGACCCAGCAGGTTAGCGGGGGCGAGGCTTGAGGAGAATACAGCGGGTTAGCCAGGGCTGTCTTTAATATTGATTGGACCCTGGGCAAAACTTTTCTTGGGGGGGCCCCCTCCCCATGCAGTTTCGCTCTCCACCTGCTCTGAGACATACAATAAATAGCAGTTAGACTCTAAATCAGTTTACTAAATCAGATCAGGCAGCTATTGCGATTGGTTGCCAGAGGTTACAGTGTATCATTACCGCTCACTAACTGGTTGCTAGAGGTTACAGAACACATTACATCTCACTGGTTAGTTGCTAGAGGTTACAGTACATGATTTCTGCTTGTTGATTGGTTGCTAGAGATTACTGTGACCTCAGGGGGGCATGATATACATATCAATGACGCCGGCCGCCTCTATTTACATATGAATGCTGGTAATTTACATGTAAACACAGGGTCTGCAGGTGAGTCATCTGGGTTACAGCATAGGACTAAAACCTCAAGGGGCGAGCGAATTTAAACCAGGATAGTTGGCAAGTATGAAGCAGCTGCTTTGGGCCCCACAACAATGACAGGGCCCAGGGCAGCTGCCCCTTTTGCCCTGCCTTAAAAACGGCCCTGGGGTTAGCTGTAGAAGAGCTCAGGAGATCAGATGAAGACTGCGATTTTGAAGTCTGACAGACCGGGAGCTCAGTGAGTGAAGATCTACAGTGAGATGTGAGGTTATGTATAAGGAGGATCTATATTGACTGTTGCAAGTTCAGTTGCCATAGGAGACAGTTTTACAAATACAGTGTTTGAGAAGGTGGTTGAGAAGGCCCTCAGCCTGTATTGCTGTTTGCCTATTATTTTTTCTCTGAGTCTGCCAACTACCATTACATCTGCCTAAGGGTGTCCTGGCCCTAACCCTCTCTCCCCCAGTTCTTGTTAAAGCGGTATTCCACCCTCAAACTTTTTTTTTTTAAAGTCAGCAGCTACAAACACTGTAGCTGCTGACCTTTAATAAGGACATTCACCTGCCCAGGGAGCTCGCGATGTCGGCTCCCACGAGGCCGATCCGTCCATTGGATCGGGTCCAGGCGCCACCATACTAATTAAGGGGAACCGGTAGTGGAACCTTGCAGCTTCACTGCCTGTTTCCTACTGCGTGAGTCACATGGTGCTTTGAATGGGCGGCTGTCTTCTGGGACACGCACATGTCCCAGAAGACATCGGTGGGGCTCGCCGAAGAAGACAATATAACGTCCTGCGCTGGCCAGATGGATTGGAAGTACAGGCTGTAATTCATAAAAAAGTAAGATGGAAGAAAAAAAAATGTTTAGCCAAAAACGAGTGGTGGGGAGGTCGTCTTTCATTTAAGATGGGCCTCTCAAAAGTGGGTGGAACTTTGCTTTAAGGGACAATAAGTCTCTTCTGTCACATCTAAAAAGTAACTGGCGCCCATCTTGCATTACAACCCACTGTGCCTAGTAACCCTCTCTACGAGGAAGGATGTTGGCTCTCCCTGATTCTGGAGGTCGCTGTTAGGCTTTCAGGGGTCAGGGCCAGTGCTACGTAACTGTGTTTGGGAGGGGGGGGGCTCACTGGGACAACACAGAGATTGCAGTTCCTGATCACTAGGAACAGCAGATCTCCATGTTGTCCCCTGTCATAACGGAATCCGCCTTGTTTACATAGGCAGATCCCCGTTCTGCCTCTCTGTGGAATGATCGTGGGTGGCTGGCGGCCATAGTGTCCGCCAGACTCGCGCTCCCACGGTGTGTATCTGGAGCTCGCACGCGTGCCCACAGTATCTGTTGCATGAAACGACGTACAGGTACGTAATTTTATACAATAGAGCTGACCTGCCACAGTATATATATGTACTGTGGCTGGTCGGCTAGTGGTAAAAAACAAAAACAAAAAAAACAATATATGTATTACCTTGTTACCTTGTTATCTTCAGAAATTACAGAGTTCTTGCTGAATAAACTGATCCGTAGCAGAAATGTAAAAATTGCTCCCTAGGGGGAGAACGGGTGGGGGGGAAGGGGTTAATTTGGAAGCATTAACATTTTTGTGAAAAACAGTGAGTTGGAATTTCCCATTCTCATAAATGTCATTACTTATAAAGTAAGATCAAATAATTAGAGGTGGCAGTGGAGAAGGAGGAAACCTGAAACGCGATCTTTGTCTTATTTGTCTGTAGGTGTTTGTCGGAGGCGAGAACCACTTTCTGCCAATTCTCTGTTTGCAGTTACAGAGCCGTGTGCAAGGGGGCCTTAAATAGTGACAGCGGGGGAGGGAGAAGATCCCCGCTAGCTGTCAGATCGGGGGGAGGAGCGCAGTGTAGTGGTGTTTGCTTTTTCGGTGTGTTTTTCACACGTTCATATACATCGCCCCATAGGGCATCCCATTCACTTGAATAGGCTGCCCTACCCTCAAAGTAGCTCCAGAACCGTTTTGGTTGTGCGTTTTTTTTTTTTTTTTTTTTTTTTGCAGTGTGCATTTTGGCGCACAACAAACGCGTGGCAAAGGCGCACATCTGCTACCTATGCTTGGGGTGCCATTGCCAATTAATGGCTCCCCAAGTGCGCGCTGCAATTGGAGCGCATATCCAAAACGCGCGGCAAAGCTCACATTTTTTGTGTGTCATGACGTGCAATAGCAAGCTGTTCTTTTTTTTTTTTTTTTATGGCACCTTGAGCCTAGGTTCACACTGATGCGATGCGGTAAACTCAGCGAATCCTGTGTGTTTCTCATACCGCATTGAAATTGCATTGAAATTGCACAACGTCCAATGTGATCTGCGGGTGTCAATGGTAACACCACCCGGAAAACGGTTTGAAAAATGCAGTGCAATTGCCCAAAATAGATTGCGTGGTGGGGATAGCCATGCCTTGCAATTGAGGTGCGGCAAAAACAAAAATAGGGTCATTGCACCATTTTGGTACGGATGCAGTGCAATTATAGCCATACAGATAAATGGCACAAATCGCACCGCGCAGGCATCCTATGTGATTTACACAGGCATGTGGTGAGCTTCCTGTGCGACTCACATGTGGTGTCTTGCACTGCACAAGTGTAAAGCCAGGATTAAAAATTTTAGAGGACTTGCATAGTAGCAGTTTCGGTGTTCTATCAGAATATCACTCCCCATCAAAAAATTTACGTCCTATTTCGGCCATCTTGGTACACCCAGCACTCGTCCACAGTAAGTACAGTCATAAGGCGGCAAGTGGACATCTTTTTTTAAGCCATACACACTATCAGATTTTCTGCTGAATTTTGTCTTCAGATTTACCAAAACCATGTAGTGTAAGGACCTGCCTGATTACATACAAATTGAAACTCCTAAGGTCTGACCTCATATTATATGGTTTTGGTAAATCTGAAGGAAAAACTCAGCAGAAAATCTGATGGTGTGTATGGGGCTTTACACCCACCGAAGTCTGGCATTTCACATTTATTTGTACCAGTAAACTGAGCTTATATAGTGATATACAGTATTTGGAAGTCTGTGACACGGATTTGATGTTGAATTTTAACCAGTTGCTTACTGGGCACTTAAACCCCCTTCCTGCCCAGACTAATTTTCAGCTCTCAGTGCTGTCACACTTTGACAATCACACAGTCATGCAACACTCTACCCAAAATACATTTTTATTCTTTTCTTCACACAAATGGAGCTTTCTTTTGATGATATTTATGTGTATATACATGTGTGTATATGTATGTATATATGTATGTGTGTGTGTGTGTGTATATATATATATATTTGGGACATTTTTAAAAAACAGTAATTTTTCTCTTTCATTAATGTGCGCTGATGAGGATGCACTGATGGGCACTCAGAGCAGACATCTCAAGTCTCCCGGAAGGTGTGGGAGACTCCCGCATTTCTGCGGCGGCTCCCACACACCCGCATGTGCCTCCCCATCTCCCGGGAATGATCGGTGCGGCGGGGGATCAGCTGTGATCACCGATCTCCTTTGTATAGATTTTTAGCTGACAGCCGCTTCTCGCTCTCTCCCTCCTGCGACTGATGGCTAAAAAGCTATAGAGGGAGATCAGTGATCACAGCTGTCCCTCCAGCCACACCGATCGTCCCCAGCTACTCTGTGTGCTCCTCCCGGGCCACCTCTATGTCCTTCTCCGCCCCCCATTCTCCTCCAGCTCCCTCCAAGTCCTCCTCTGGCCCCCTCCCATGTCCTTCTCCACCCCCGGCCCCCCCTGTGCTCCTCCGGCCCCCCCCCTGTGCTCCTCCGGCCCCCCCCCTGTGCTCCTCCGGCCCCCCCCCTGTGCTCCTCCGCCCCCCCTGTGCTCCTCCGCCCCCCCTGTGCTCCTCCGCCCCCCCCCCCCTGTGCTCCTCCGCCCCCCCCCCCCTGTGCTCCTCCGGCGTGCTCCTCCGGCCCCCCCTCTTCTCCTCCGTCCCCCCCCTCTTCTCCTCCGTCCCCCCCCTCTTCTCCTCCGTCCCCCCCCTCTTCTCCTCCGTCCCCCCCCTCTTCTCCTCCGTCCCCCCTCTTCTCCTCCGTCCCCCCTCTTCTCCTCCGTCCCCCCGCCCCCTGTTCTCCTCTGGTCACCCTCCTCTCCTGCTGGCTGTGGGGAGAACTAGTTAATGGACACAGCGAGTGAGATCTCTCCTGTGATAAATGAGCAGAGTAAACTGTGTGCTCAGTTTATGAATGGAGAGGAGCCTCTGTCGTCTGTTCATTCATCTTTAGTGCTGAGAAAGGGACTGGGGAATCTGTGTCCTCAGTTCCTTTGTCTGTCTCAAAGGGGAGATGTCAGGGGTCTGTTTAGACCTCTGACATCTCACCAAAGCTCCCCCAAGAATAAAAAAAAAATGAAAAAAATGTAAAAAATTAAAATAATAAAACTACTGACACCACTCTCCCCTGCCCTACCAACACTGTCCACTGCCCCAACACCCTTCCCCTGAAAAGCATTGTGAGAATTTTTTTTTTTTTAAATCAATTATTAAAAATAAAAAAAACTACTGACACCATCCACATACCACCCAAAATTAAACATCAAAACAGTGTCACTGATTTCTAAATACTGTATTTCATGATAAAAGCTCAGTTTCCTGGTGAAAATAAGTGTGAAATTCCAGACTTCAGTTGGTGTAAACTGTTGTCCGCTTGCCCCCCTCTGACTGTAGGCTTACTGTGGACGAGTGTGGGGTGTACCAAAATGGCCGCAACGGGATGTCCCTTCGGTTGCATTTTCTGATGGCTATCGGTATTCTGGACACCGGCTCCATTCACACTTGTGCGATTTGTCATTGTGAGAAAGTCGCACCCCATGTTTTTCAATGACAACCGTTCAAATATGTGCGACTTGAATTTGCAGCGACTAATTTGGTCCGACTTTCATGCGACTTGAGTGCTGTAGCCTGCAATGTAAACCCTCATAAGTCACATGAAAGTCACACCTGAATGTTATACATGTGGACATTGTGCAACAGTTGTCCATTATTGTTGGTTAAAGCCAGAGTCGCACCCATCCAAAGTTGCACCAACGTTGCAGGACTTTGGAGTCGTATGAGTGTGAATGGACGGAACGCGTTATGTGCAGCTACTGTGCGGAATTTTTTTGCTGGCTGCAACAGTTTTTCATTTGGCAACATGGATGCCCTTGGAGCTTTTTGATGGTGGTATAGAAATTTACACATGAGCATTAATACTCAGTAGGGATGACCTACCCAGCCGGGACCAGCTACAAGGAAAGAAGCTGGCTGTGATCTCAGCTCTTCTGCTTTTTCGTTTTCTGTCCACCATTATTTGCATATCAGCCCCACCTTGTGGTTATAAGTGGCAAATGCAAGAGTTTAGCCCAGAAAATAAAAGCTTCTCTATATACCACTTTTTTGCTGGAGCTGCTCAGAGCACAAAATGTTTTTTTTTTTTTTTCTTTATTACTGAAAGAACCGTTACTAAGGAGTTCTGTGCCATACCAGGGTCTGATTTTAGAGACAAAAACGTAACGCCACAAATTCTACATAAGTAATCCAAACACATTCACTACTTAATTAGTCCTTCAATCTGTTTATCATTAAATTGCTGCTAGTTCACACCAGAACATGGTGCAGGACACCCACGTTCCAGGCATTGTGTTTAAAACGCACTGCACTTGGAATATCAGTTCAGTGCTAAAGACACCCCAAAACGCAGCGTGCATACCTGCTCCGGTTTACATGGTACAGAGTTACCATGCGATTCAGTTGCTCTGCGTTTTTTGCTAAACAAACTAAAAAAGACTGAAACTTTTGAAAAAAAAATTTTTTTTTCTTAGTTTGCCATTAAATTTGGTTTTCTCCTTCACTGATGGGGCGGCACTGATGTACACTAATGAATGGCACTGATGGGCAGCACTGATGATGAAGTAGAGGTGCTGGGCTCTGATTGGCACTGTGGTGGGCACTGATTGTCACTTTGGCACTGACAGTCGTTATTGATGGGGCACTGATTGGCAGCTGTTGGGCACATCTGATGGGGGCTGTGCTGATAATCAGTGTACTGATTATCAGTGCAGACCCCCCTTCTGACAAGGATAGCCGCCAATCAGTTCTCCCTGTCAGTGCGAACCGAGGAATGCCGTTTACCGCCACTTCCTGGTTCACGCGATGATCAGCTGCGATTGGTCACAGCTGATCGCATGGTAAGGAGCCGCTGTCAGAGGCTCCTTACCACGATTGGAGATTCGGGGTGTCAGAGTGACACACAGGACCACTGATCGCCGCTCTGCAGGCGCAGTCGTTTGCACAGCTCTATCCCAAAAGAAAAAAAAAAACCTGTTTGCTTTAACTCATTATAAAGTATTAGCTGGAGTTCAGCTTCAGTTTGTTAGTGTATCTAAATCTGCTAGTTCATCAAACATTCCCACCCCCCCCCAGATTGACAGTGCTTCTGTCCTGTGCTCCTTCATCCAGAGCAGTGGAGGCCCGTCCATAAGGGGCACAGGGGCACTGCTCCCCTAATCCATGTGCCTGGCCCCTAATCTACATGCAGGGCACTGGATGCATGGATTTCAATTGAAGTGTTTTTTGTTTTGTTTTGTTTTTTAAGCACGTGATGAGAGCCCAAGGCTCTAATTGGCTTCATAAAAGGGTGGGCTCGGGGCGCAGAGCACTGTGCCCTCTCAGTTCTGTGACAATAGCGAATTAATATTCACTATTGTCTTCCTGATTCTCCTCCCGTCCAATCAGGAAGCAGGTCTTGAGAACCGCTTGGCCAAGGAGTCTTAGGACACCCTGACCAATCGGGTCTCGGGACACACTTCCTGTTCTGCTGGGAGGAGAAGCAACGGCCCGATTCTCCCTTTCTCCTGCCTCCTAGGGTAAGGCCTGGATGAGTGGCAGTGGATTGCTGCCGCTTTCTCGTCTAACGCCAGGGGATGCTTGCAATGATCACCGGCTTCCTGTCAATCTCCCCCCGCTGGGGGGGGTGAGGGGGTGGTTGAGGGCTGTCCCCCCCCCCCCCCCCAAATATTTACTAGCCAAACCACCAGCTGAAAACCAAAAAAAGCCTAAAAAGAAAAAAGGAAACGAATGCAGCCGCCTCATGTAATGATTGGTAAGCAGCAGTAGATTACATTTTTTGATAACTTCTTTAACACAGATTTTCTGATTGGCGTTGGAAAACGATTGTAGCAAAGAGTGTGACTGATAGTGTTTGCAGTTTCCTCTATTTCATTAGTTATTTCAGAGATGATGGTAAAAAAAATAAAAAGAAATTGGCGCTGGCCTCCTAGGTGAAAGTAGTATTGCTCAGAATTATTCATGTTACATTTTTTGTTTTTTAGGGCCTGGAAAGTTTTGACAGCTTGAGTCTTCAAAGCCTGATGTCCTATCTGCTGACCATCCATCTGAGAGAGGGCCGCAATCTGGTCATCCGGGATCGCTCCGGTAAGAATCACTCTATAATATTATACTTTATATGGTCCATATGGCTGTTTTTTTTTATATGGCATGAAAGGGTTAAACCTCTATAAAGAGGAGGATTTTTCTCACTGCTGTCACGGAGGCTTTAGGAACGTAAACCGATATAAAAACACAATATTTACAGACCTACTACATACCCGGAACTGACCATCATAGTAATTATGTATTAGCCTCTTCCCACCTAAGAGTAAAACAAATGTTAATGCCTAAGCACAATTTTTCCAGTTTGACTTTTTTTTCAGGACAGATTGGGCTTTCATTTGGTGGTAAATGGTAATGGAGATCTCCTGATTTCTTTTTTTTTATTAAACATTTGCCAGCCGTATAATAGACATGTGCAATTAGTTTTGTTCCAAATTAGTTTTTTAACGGATTTCGACAAATTCCTTAATTTGGAAATATCTGAATTAGCGAAACCCTGTTTAACAAATTTTTTCAAAAGTTTGGACGTTGTAAGTTTGGACGTTCGTAAATACAAAAACCCGAAAATTCGAAAATCTGAAATAATAACTAACTAATAATAACTTAAAGTGGAGGGCCACCCTGAAAAAAAATACATTAAAAATTAGAAAAAAATCGTAAAAAAAAAAAAAAATATTTTTTTTGAACTTGCCAGAAATGCCTGTTGCTAGGCACATCATCCTAATCTGCCTCTTCCTCCTCCGCGGAGATCTTCTTTCTTCTCTCCTCTGTGCGGTGTCTTCTGGGTAATGGGGCGCTGTGTGTTCTGGGAACTGTGTGTCCCAGAACACAGCGCATCCCATTCACAAAGCTCTGCGCGACAGGAAACGGGCAGTGAAGCCGCAAGGCTCCACTGCCTGTTTCCCTTAGCCAAAATGGCGGCACCGGGACCCGAGACCGAGGGACGTGTCAGCCTCGGGCGGCCAACATCGCGGGCGCCCTGGCCAGGTAAGTGTGCTTATTAAAAGTCAGCAGCTACAGTGTTTGCAGCTGCTGACTTTTACATTTTTATTTTTTTTTAATCCGGTCCTCCTCTTTAACTATTACTAACCAATTAACAGCCAAATTTGAAAGGAAATTCCAGTACCTATAATTTAATTATTATTAGTTTGTTATTCTTTCAAATCTTCTGTTTTTCTTTCTTATTTTCGGATTTTAAAATTTTCTAATTTACGAATTGTGATCATAACGAATGACCCAGAAAACGAAAAAAATACGTACGTGATAATAACGTGATCCAAGACTTCCGGGTAGGGGGGGCGTGCATGGTGGCAACGCCTGCTGTGATTATACACAGCGAGAGCTGATCTGTGGGTACCGCAGGCTCGATGTCCACCGTCACCCGCCAATCATTGGGCAGAGAACCAGAACAGCGTTCTGCCTATGTAAACAAGGCAGATTGCCAATCTGACAGGAGGAAAGGCATGGATCCTGTGTCTCTGCAAAGCAAGTACATGGATCCATGCCTTCCCCTAGTAAAAGCACCTCTCCAACTACACTAAAATACTGGCAAGGCGCACAGCTAACTCATTGACCACCTTAGATCAGTGATGGTGAATTTGGACACCCCAGATGTTTTGGAACTACATTTCCTATGATACTAATGTACTCCGCAGTGTGGTTGACCATCATGGGAAATGTAATACCAAAACATCTGGGGTGTCGAGGTTTGCTATCACTGCCCTAGCTGTGTAACCCTTTCCAGCCATGTGCTTTACGCCCTCGTGGAGGCCACAACATATACAGGATACTAACAACGAGTGCACTCCTGAAATACCATCTATTAGGAGACGCTCTGGTGTGCTAACAGGTTCACACATGCAGGATTCCATCTGTCAGGCCTCAGTGTCTCCTGGTTTCTTATGTTGAGGGCAGCACCTAATGGTGCCCCTCTGGAATATTGGCTTTCTTATCCAGTCTATAATAAATAACATTTTGTTGTGGGCGATAAAAGTAGGAACTCCTTGAGACTGTTTTTTTCTTTTTATCTAACATGGAATGTTTACATGTACACTACTGGTGTGACTATAAGTGATATCTCTCCTTTACCCACCCCCACCCCCACCCCCCACCCACACACGCACGCACGCACGCACGTTGGACAGAGTATATTCTTTTGTATCGCCACTCATTTCTCAGTTTGATTCACTTTAATTCCTAAGGCAACTGGACAGGTCCAGCAAACTCAGACCAAAGGGTGGGTAGTGTCTTCCATGTAGCACCCTTATGTTTAGGCAGGGTTGCTCCTATATTTACCTGCCAGGTGTAGTTACCTTGGCTCATTGTTAAGGTGAACTCAATTGATCCCTAAGTCTGGAATTGTTGCACTTTTCTCTTTTTCCGATAGGTGGCTGGGTACCTGGTGACATTAGATAAGACAAGGGCAAAGCAAGGTCAGATTATGCATATATGGGGTATCTCAGCCAATGGGTAGGGGTTTTCTTAAATCCCTTGGCCTGCTGGGAGAGCCTATATATTTGGGTGAAGTCAGGTAAGCTATGTTCTGTGCCACCTGGACGACTGTCTGAGTGGACATGTGTTGTATTGCCCGGGTTGCTAGGCCAGAGATTGGGCCTATCCTGGGCACATCTGGCTGCTAGGTTATCTGAGGGCTTATCCAGAAGCAAGACAGCAGCGCAGGGTTGGGATAGCAGCTTGCAATCCAACCAAAAGTGACGGTTCTGCCGGCCGGAGAACCTGTTGGAGGTAGAGGGGACACAGTCACCACTAAGGGTACCTAATGCCGCGTACACACGTAGCGGATTTAGTCCGCCGGACTTTCCCAACGAGCTACTTGCCCACACACGGCACTTTTTCAGCAGACTAATACGGCATACTAAGTCCGCTGGACTATCTGCCGTACTTCTGAAATGAACGTACTCGCCCACACACGTGGAGGAAAGTCCGCTCATTTTGAGCGCGTCTCCAGGTAGCCGGGGCCAGCGAAGGAGGCGTCGCTGGCCCTGTCTCTGGTATGGACTTAAAGCGGGAGTCCGCCGGGACTCCGCGTTTTTTTTTTTTTTTTTTTAAAGCCAGCAGCTACAAATACTGCAGCTGCTGACTTTTAAAATAGTGACACTTACCTGTCCAGCGCGCCCGCGATGTCGGCACCCGAAGCCGATCTCTAGATCGTCTGTCAGGTCCTGCCGCCTCCATCTTGGGTATGGGAATCAGGAAATGGAGCCTTTCGGCTTCATTTCACGGTTCCCTACTGCGCATGCGCGAGCCGTGCTGCGCAATAAGGACGGTCCCCGCTGCCTCTGGGATCTGTGTGTTTCCCAGCAGGCAGCGGGGCACTTGCGGAAAGGGGCGGGCACTTGCGGAAAGGGGCGTAATATACGCCCCTTTCCGCAGAGAGCTATCCCGGAAGGGGGTGCAGAATACCTGTACTGTACTGGGGGGGGGAGGGTTCCGATGAGCGGAAGGTCCACTTTAGGGTGGACCTCCGCTTTAAAGGGGAACCCCTACGCCAAAAAATCGGCGTGGGGGTCCCCCCTAGGTCCATATCAGACCCTTATCCAAGCACGCTACCCGGCCGGCCAGGAAATGGGGTGGGGACAAGGGAGCGCCCCCCCCCCCCGAGCCGTACCAGGCCGCGTGCCCTCAACATGGGGGGGTGCCTTGGGGAAGGGGGGGCTCCCGGATTCCGATAAGCCCCCCTGCCTGCAGACCCCGAAACCAATGGCCAGGGTTGTCGGGAAGAGGCCCTTGTCCTCATCAACATGAGGACAAGGTGCTTTGGCAAGGCACCCCCCCCATGTTGAGGGCACGCAGCCTGGTATGGCTCAGGAGGGGGGGGCGCTCGCTCGTCACCACCCCCTTTCCTGGCCGGCCAGGTAGCGTGCTCGGATAAGGGTCTGATATGGACCTAGGGGGCACCCCCACGCCGATTTTTCGGCGTAGGGGTTCCCTTTTAAGTCCATACCAGGTGATGAAGGAGGCGTCGCTGTCCCCGGCTACCTGGAGATGCGCTCAAAATTAGCAGACATTTCTCCGGGCGGGAAAAGTCCGTTCATTTCAAAAGTATGACGGACTGGCACACACACGGCCGGATTATCCACCGAAATGCGAGTCCGGTGGACAGATTGGAGTGCAAAAATACTTTTAGTCTGCCGGACTTTTGGGTAAAAAAAAGTCCGCCAGAGCCTACGCGCGTTTTCCACCAGATTGTTTGATCGTGTGTACGAGGCATAAGAGGCCAACCACCTTATTACCAGGGACCACAGTGAGTAGCTGAAGCAAGTACCGGAGCAGTATTCTCACCAACCCAGGAACAGTGAAGAATCGGGGAAACTTCAGCAGGTGTCAAGCCAGAGCAGCCTTGTGGGTCAAGCCAGGGAACGAGCAGGCCAGTGGGGTGAAGCTTGATATGTATCTGGGGTGCCAAGCTAAGGACCCAGCAGAGGAGTGTGAGGGATGCTTAGGGAAGATGCTTAAGTGAAGATTGAAGCGCTCAAACGATTCAGTGGCAGTGAATCAGCAAGTCTAGCGAGAGAGGCTGGGAGCTCAATAGGTCGAGAACCTACAAGAAGTGACTGTAGAGAAAGTAAATGAGTTTGTTACAACTTGTGTTAGGAACTGTTCTAAGACTGTTGCCATAGGAGACAGCATTCCTACACATGCAGATGTGATGTCTTGCTGGATGCCTTTCCGTGCATGTACTGTAGAAGTCTCGGAGTCTGCCAATTAACATTGCAACTACCTAAGGGTGTCCTGGCCCCAACCCTCCCCCCCCCCCCCCCAGTTCTGTTCAAGAGAAATAAAATCTCTTTGCATTCAAGAAGTGTCTGGCGCCCATGAATGTAACTTACACTAGGCTCACTATGCCTTACAACCCACTCTATATGGAAGGATGTCAGCAGCTCTTGGCTCTGGAGGTTCTCATTAGACTAAAGGGGGCTTGGGACCTTGCTATAGGTATATCCAAAAAAAGACAGAAATGCTCCACTTAGTGTAAAACCGTAAGGTGTAAAATTTATTGTTAGAAATCAGGAACACTCACGTTTCCATAGATGAAAAGCATTTGAATGCGATCATATTTTCTATTTAAGAGCAATGACCATGTCAGGCTCACACCCAAGATGATGTCGGTTTAGATGAAACGCATCGGATCGAGCTCTGTTGATGCCATTGTGTTATACTGACTGTTACCTGAATTATCTTTCAAACGCTTTTCATCTATGGAAATGTGAGTGTTACTGATTTTTTACAATAAATTTTACACTATGTGGAGGATTTGTCTTTTTTGGATATATGGTTTGAGTATTACAAGGAAGACGTTACCCACTCTTTGGTCTGAGTTTGCCGGTCCCATCCAGTTGCTATAGGATTGAGCCATAGAAAGGACGGAGGGGTCATCTCCTATTGTGGCCAGGAAGAAGTGGTGTGGAAGCTCCATCTCATTGGTGTACATACCTACACGCTCCAGTAAGCTTTTTCAGGGCTGGTGGTGGTTGACTCCTCTGCACATGTGATTCCTGTTTCTGGCATTGGGACTTGCCTTCCCTTCGTTTGGGTCACTTATTTGAACATTTGTTTTTTCACCTTTGTGGATTTAATTGGATTTCTTTTTTTTTTTTTCTTTTTTTTTCCTTTTGCATTTTTGCACTTGTGTTTCTACTCATTTCTTGTTTGAGGTTATTAACCTTTATATCATATGTATGAATATGAGGTATACATTATTTATGACGCTGTTTATATGTTTCTCACATGGACGGTGATTATACAAGGTACACGGAATTTGTTTGGTTCACACATAAGATTACCTTGTAGCTATACAAGTATTTTTCACTTTGATTAGCGCTGCACATACCATTCTCATTTTGATATGAGCCTAATGCCTATAAAGTCCCATTCAAGGGGAATGTTCGCTTTCCCTTTCCCAGCCAGTGTCAGTTCAGTAACGGTGCATATTTTTAGCACTGATCGCTGTCATAGCTCCCTACTGTCCCTGATTTCGAGGGACTGTCCCTAATTTAGAGCAATGTCCCTCTTTCCTCCTCATTTGTCCCTCATTTTGGTCTGATCTATATAGTTGTATATGTAGCACTTACCCCTGAAGGAGCTGCTGGTTTTATTGGGCTTACCGTTACCTTCCTGACCTCATAAACCAAAGCCAAGAGTCTCGGGGTTATTTTAGACTCACAAATGTCAATGGATGCTCAAATAGGATCCGTAGTCAGTGGATCTCACCATCTGCTACGCATGCTTCGCAGACTCATCCCTTTTATCCCAAAGAATGACAAAGCAGTGGTAGTTGGAACAATCATTAATTCGCGATTGGACTACGCAAACTCGCTTTACATAGGATTACCACAATATCAACTTGCGCGATTACAACTGATCCAAAACACGGCGGCAAGGCTGATAACAGGAAAAAAACCCTGGGAATCCATCTCTCCTTCGCTGAGGAGCTTACATTGGCTAACTGTAAAAAATCGGATCACGTTTAAAACCCTTTGCCTCACCCACAAATGCGTGCATAGAGAAGCTCCGCAACACCTAATGGAGAAAATAAATCATTACACACCGAACCGCAGTCTTCGATCAGCCAACAAAAACCTCCTCCTCGTGCCCAAAGCCCGGTATAAATCCAAAGGGGATCGGAGATTCGCTGCCCAAGGGCCTCGGCTATGGAATGCTCTACCAATCAACATCCGCCTGGAAGAAAATCACCTGGCTTTTAGGAAAAAAACGTAAGACCTTCCTCTTTTAGCAGATGATCAAAGCTCGCCACAGCGCCTAGAGGCGATTCAGTTCGCATTGTGCGCTATACAAGTATTTCATTCATTCATTCATATGCATCTAGGGGTTTCCCGAGGTAGGTGGCCCAAAGAATTGTAGAAACTGACACTGAATCCACTTTTGGGGATATTTATTTGACAACAAGTAGACAGAACAGTCTCTCAATGAAGGGTAGAGGGTTTAGGTAGAAAGTTCAGGTACTCTTGGAACTGCAAAAGATAGGAAGTCTCTCACTATAGAAATCCAGAGAATTACCATTCAAAACTGGATTCTCACAGCTACCGGATAGACCTCCTCTCACTAGGCCTAGCAGCCGATAGAGTGCTTAAGAAAGTAAAGTCTCTGCCACAGAAAATTGGCCAAGGAAACCATCTCCTGGCAATTAAATTTGATAGCAACCCTGCCTAAACTTCAGGGGATATATATATATATATATATATATATATATATATATATATATATATATATATATATATATATATATATTATATTATATTATATTTTCCAGCAAGTTAAGACACTTCCTGTGTGATAACACATCATGTAGTAGTGGAGACATTGAGCAGAGGCTTCATTTTTGTAGCACAGAGGAAGAGGGAGATAATCTTAACCGATGGTCAAATCAGTCATTTCTACTGAAAAAGAACAAAGATTGGCAAATACTATATATTAACAAATGCCACACAGCAAAAATAAAGAGAGAAATGTAGGAAGGCTCTGATTGAAGCAGTCATTCTCACTGTAATTTCAACAAATAGATCCGGGCAGTTAATCTGGCCATACACTGTTTGGATTTTTTCTAATGAATGGTCGATGCCTTCCCTCCGGGCATTCCCTCAATTGAAAACCTATGCAGAATATCCCAGGAAAGTGTAATCCACTGTGTCTCCGGAGTGCTTTTACTTTCACTGTGGTGGAGAGTCCAGGCCAGGGGTCTCAAACTGGCGGCCCTCCAGCTGTTGTGAAACTACAAGTCCCATCATGTCTCTGCCTGTGGGAGTCATGTTTGTGTAGTGCTAACCCCCGTAGGAGCTGCTGGTTATTTTTGGGCTTACCGTTACCTTCCGTTCTCCTTGTTGCACGTCTAGGGGATGTCCCATGGTAGATGGCCCAGTAACTTGAGACTGACAATAGATCCACTTGAATGGATTTTATTTGCAAAACTCAGACAATTGAACAGTCTTTCAACTTGGGATCAGAGGGTTGGAAAGGAAGTTCAGGTACTCTTAGTGTCAAAGTCAAAAAAAATGAAGAACTTGCTTACTTTGACTGCATCCAGAGAATAGCCATTCACAGCTGGATGGTCATTCAGGTTGGACAGTCCCTCTCTCACAAGGCCTAGCAGCCAACTTGGTGCTTACTCAGGAACAAAGTCTTTGCCACAGACGTTGTTGTAGAACATACAAGATAATGTGTCTGCCACAGAAGTTGTAGAACCCGTAGGAAAACTAAGCTTGATAACACTTGTAGGATATCTGGATCTTTCAGACTGGTGATATCCACAGGACCGGATTCTCTCGTTTACTTCAGCCCTTCCAGGCTCTTGCTAAGAAAACCAACCCGTAAGTGGCGTTCTTCTGAAGAGTCCTCCCCTGGAATGCTTGAAATACACTGGGTCTCTTCTGAACCGGAGATGGCGCCTAACCACCTCAGAATCCTCCTTTAGTTTCCTTGCCTCGGGCTAGCCAGCCCCGAGATATTAAAGTTGGTTGGATCCACACCCCAGGCCATAGCTTTCCTGGGGGCTGGTCAGGAGGACCAGGACCATGTAGTCAGCACATCATACTGGACCCGAACCACGTGACGTCCACATCTTAACCACTTCAATACAGGGCACTTTCGCCCCCTTCCTTCCCAGCCCAATTTTCAGCTTTCAGCGCTCTAGCGCTTTCAGTGACAATTGCGCGGTCATGCTACACTGTACCCAAATGAAATTTTTATCATTTTGTTTGCACAAATAGAGCTTTATTTTGGTGGTATTTATTCACGACTCCGTTTTTTATTTTTTGCGATATAAGCGCAAAAAAGCGGAAATTTGGAAAAAAAAAAAACAATATTTTCTTTTTTCTACTTCAATAAAAATCCAATAAAATCAAATTTTGTCATAAATTTAAGCCAAAATGTATTCTGCTACATGTTTTTGGTAAAAAAAAAATCCGTTAAGTGTATAATAATTGGTTTGTGTGATCACGGACATATGTACTCAAATGATCATGTACATATGTGTGCAGGTGATCACGTACATATGTGTGCAGATAATCATTGGGACATGTGATTTTAGTGGGACATATGTGGGGGACATGTTTTTATTATTAGGGACATGTGTTTTTATTATTTGGGGACATGTATGTTTTGGGGACATGTGTGGGGACATTGTGTTTATACTGTGTGATGTGTTTACTGTGTGGTGTGTTTACTGTGTACACTAGACTGGTGATCAGTGAGTAAAAAGCTGTAAAAAGCAGCTCATACTCACTGATCAGCAGCCGGCTGCAGCGATCTGCTCTCCTCTCCACAGCGATGACTTCTGTGTGAGGAGAGGAGGAGCCGATTGCCTAGCAACCGGCTGTTTACATCACATGACGGCCGTGATTGGACACGGCCGTCATGTGATCAGGAGGGCCAATCACAGAGCCCTCCTGCCGATCTGAGATGCGCCGTGTCCGGGTGACACGGGCGCATCGGGATCGCGCCGCTGCGCGGGCGCGCGCGCGCGCGATCCCGCTACTCCTGAATGACGTTCCTGAACGTCATATCAGGAGTAGGCGGCTCCCACCCGGCCGTATATGTGCATTGGCCGGGTGGGAAGTGGTTAAGTACCCTCTCCCAGAGGGCACAGCGAGAGCGCCCGTCCCACTGGGCGGTCTCAGAGAGAGAGTAACTTAAGCACCTGACCAGACCATAGTTCCATGCCTGCCAGAAGAGACGGTGCCCCCTGTGGCCAGGCTGAACATCTCACGGTCCAGTTAGACTGACGCTGAGGCCCAATTTAGATAATTGCACCCAAACCAAACTGCAGTTTAGGCAACTTTATAAAAACCGCATAGAGCATGCTCTTCAGGAGCCGCCACTATACTTGGAACTGTCAGCTTTGGAATGCCTGATGCAACTTTTAGTTTTGCTGGAAGGCCACCAGTTTGAGACCTCTGCTCTAGAGCATTCATTCTTGACCAGGATTCCTTAGAACCCTAGGGTTCCCACATCGGTTTCTAGAGGTTACTTTGATTCGTGGCTGATTGACCTCCCATTTGATGATGACTTCATAGTAGCCAGCAGCATGACACCAATGATCTTTTTAGTTATCTATAGGGGTGGCGTTTTGGCTAAAACTGTAAGAGGATCTTTCTTCCCACATCGACCACCAGAGTAAGGGACCTCATTACGGGACATACACCAAGACCGGAACTGATTTCTCACAGCAGAAGGCGATCTGCAGGTTCCCGGCCACTGGATGACGATCATCAGGCAGAGACGAAGAACAGAGCTCTCTCTATGTAAACGAGGCAGATCTCCGTTGTGATGGATTTTGTGTCCATCTCTTCCCTGAGTGAAAACACCTCACACAGTATAGTAAAACGGTGGCTTGGCACACATTTAACTCTTTGATCGCCCCTGATGTTAACCCCTTCCCAGCCAGTGTCAGTACAGTGACTGTATTGGTGTCACTGGTCCACAAAAACAATCAGTTAGTGTCCAACTGTCTGCCGCAATTATACCACCATTACTAGTATAAAAAAAAGTAGAAAAAGTAGAATACCATAGTTTGTACACACTATAAAGTTTGCGCAAACCAATCAATAAACACTTATTGGGATTTTGTTTACCAAAATTATGTAGCAGAATACATATTGGCTCGAATTGATGAAGAAATTTTGATTTTGTTTTCATTTTTTTTATTTGGATGTGTTTTATAGAATGTAGTAAAATATTTTTTTTTCAAAATTGTCGGCTTTTTTTGGTTTACAGTGCAAAAATAAAAAAAAGGAGAAATGATCAAATATCACTAAAAGAAAGCTCAATTAGAATCTAATCTCCATTAGATGTATTTCTATTGTTTTATTGGATATGTTTTATAGCACAATAGAGCAGCAAGTATAAAATATTATTATTATTTTTTTTTTTTAATTCGTTTTTTTTTTGTTTTTTTGTTTATAGTGCAAAAAAATAAAAAACGCAGAGGTGATCAAATGCCACAAAATTTGTGTACAGTGTTGCATGACTGCGCAATTGTATATTAAATTAATGCAGTGCCGTATCGCAAAAAAATGGTTTTGGAATAAAGAAGCATTACAAAGAAGCTTTATAATTAACAGCTATTCTATTATACAGCAAGTACAGTTGTTTTATTGTTTTTTTTTTTTCCCTTTTAACTAGAACTATACTACTAGAAAACTTTTTATTTTTTTACATATTTGTAAAACTAGTACTAGTACCTATCAAGTTTCTATCAAATGCCTATATTTGATAGAGAGGTTTATAACACCTGGCAGATTATAATTTTTTGCCACCTGTGTCCCATTGTTGAGATTTACCTTCACTTCCTGTCCCCTAGACAAAACAGGAAGTGAGAGCGAAAACCCTGCAAATCAAGGGAATCTCTTGGGGGGGGGGGGGCCCAGGTCACCAGAACTAGTGCCCCCATTGGAGGATTCCCCCTCTATTCTCTGGGGACAATAAAAAAACGTAGTCTCAAAATACCAAACAAGCCGCTCTCTTCATTCCTCTCTAGACCTCCTCTGCTCTCTAGCTCGCTTGTCACCTCCTCCCATGCTCGCCTCCAGGACTTATCCAGAGCTTCTCCCATCCTTTGGAACTCCCTACTCCAATCTATCTGACTATCCCCCAATCTATCCGTCTTTAGATGATCCCTGAAAACCCTTCTCTTTAAAGAAGCATATCCTGCTTCTAACTAATACACTTTTATTTTCTCCATCAGATCATCCCCCACAGCTATTACCTTTTTGTATCAAATTACCCTCCCTCTTCGATTGTAAGCTCTAATAAGCAGGGACCTCTGATTCCTCTTGAACTAAATTGTAATTTAACTGTAATGTTTTCCTTCATTTTGTAAAGCGATGCACAAACTGTTGGCGCTATATAAATCCTGTATAATAATACAAATATAAACGTGGGATTTTATTTCACTTTCAGTGGATAACAGGACAAATGGTGAGGGTGAATCTCCCTAACAGGGACACAGCAATAAAAACCTGACAGGGCTCTACTCTATCCAAAACAAAAAAAAAAAAAAAAGTTTGCCTTTAGTTATAATTTACCCTGAAGCAGGCAATCCTTGCTGTATTTTCAGTCCAGTAGTTCTAGTTCTGTAGCTGAAATGTCTCCATCTTGTGGATATTTTCTAGAACTACAGTTATAAGTGGAAACACTGTTAATATTCAGTTCTGGGCACTGGGGGTCTTTTATAAAATCATTTCACACCCGGTATATGCATTTTCTAACGCCATTCAATTCATTTGAATTACTGGGTGAAAGCTGTGTGAAAACTTTTATAACTAGATCCCTAAAATATGTTGCAGCTCTCCAGAAAAGTAAGTTTGCAGTGGGGGGGTGTTGGGGGTTTGTGGTTACAAACCTTAAGTTTCATAAGCAATTATAGGCTTAAATTTTCATAATATCTTTAATAGGTAGCTAAGTCTATCACTGGATCCTTGCAACTTATGTAGTTAAAAGACTTGTATTCAGACATCCCAACCTGTTAAAACTCAGTTCAGGGAGGTGGCGCTCTGTAGTTTTATTTTTATTTTTATATATTTTTTTCTACAATTAAATTTTTTTGATTATTTTTTTTTTAAATGTAATTGATTTGTGTGTGTATGTGTGTGTGTGTGTGTGTATATGTATATATATATATATATATATATATATATATATATATATATATATATATATATATATATATATATATATATATATATATACACACTTTATATATAATTTTAAATCCGCCTTCTTGGTGGGCTTTGGTGAGATATTAGGGGTTTAAACAGACCCCTGACATCTCCCCTTTCAGACCCAGTCCTTTTCTCAGCATTGAAGATGAATGGACAGGAGACAGCTGCTCCTGTCCATTCATGAACTGAAGCAAAGTAAACACAGTTTAATATGCTCAGTTTTTACAGGACACAGGAGTGAGCGCTGTTCACTGTGTCCAATTCAGAAAAGTAAGGAACCGGTAAATGACAGATTTACCGGTCCCTTCCTCCGCTCTCCATCCTGACACATCCCCCGCAGCCAGCGGGAGAGGAGGGAATCTGGCTGCGGGGAATGGGGGGGAGAGAGGAAAGGAGGAGGAGAGGGGGAGGAGGGAGGAGGACATTGAGGGGGGCCGGAGGAGGACACGGGGAATAGCCGCGGATTGATCGGTGCGGCGGGAGGGAAAGCTGTGAATACCAATCTCCCTGTATAGCTTTTTAGCCAATAGAGCGCTGTTGGCTAAAAAGCGGCTGGAATATTGGGAGGCACTTAGGGGTGTCCGGGAGCCACTCGCGGGAGACTTGGGACGTCTGTGTATGTAAAAATAGTCTGTTTGGTATCCAGGCCTTCTAGTAGTGTTTGTATGTTACTTAACCACTTAGTAGAGAGTCTCAGGAGCCACACATCAAGTCAAAGCCTGCTGTGTGATAGTGAATGGCGATCTCAGCCTGGACCCACACCAGGCCATGCTTCCAACATGTTTCACTCCGCCCACCGGAGCTTACTCCTATACGTGATCCTGCAGGTCCGCCTGCAAAGGAATGTGTGCGCTGCCCTGGGGGACCGCCTCTGTCGCTCTGTTGTGATTATTCATCTGCGGTTGCTGGGCAGTCGATGTCTACCAGCACCTGATGATGGTTGGGCACAAATTCAGAATGGAGTTCTGCTTATGTAAACAAGGCAGAGTTCCGGTTCGATGGGGTGGGGGATGTATTTTTTGTTCCTGCAAAACCATAACTAAAATCCGTCTCTTCCCCTAGTAAAAGCAGCACACATAGGGCCCGTTTACTGTCCTTCAGACTTTAAGGGGGCCAGACTGTGGCTATTGGGAGTAGAAAAGGTCCAGACAGTGGGGGGAAATAATGCCCCGTACTTTGTTTCAGTGGAAATAGTTGTGCCCCATCATTGGCATCAGTGGGAGGAATTGTGCTCCATTGTGTCATTGGGAGGACTTGTGCTCCATCATTGTTGTGATTGGGGCAGAATTGTGCCCCATTGTTGCCATCATTGGGAGGAATTTTGCCCTTTTGTTGGTGTCTGTGGGGAATGTTATGCCCCATTGTTGATATCAATGGATGAAATTGTGCCCAAAGGGCAGTATAAAAACAAGCAAAGTGCCACCATTTTGGAGACAGCTGGTTAAGACTAGGGCTGGCCCTACTGTAATAATTTTTTGATCCGATTTCCCACACATCTGAGGTGGATGGGGGAATCGCTCCCGCTGTGCTATTGTGTTCTTTAGAAAGGAAGACTCCCCGTCGTTAAAAACATTGATCAGTGTTGCTGGGTATAGCTGGCAGCACTGATCATTCGGGAAAAGCCTGACAGGCTGGTTGTACAGACGTTGATCATCAGATAAATTTGTATTTTTATGTATCGTCCCTACTGAACTGGCAACATTTTGATCAACATATGGCCACCTTAATTCTTATTCTTATCATTATTATACAGCATTTATAACGTGCCAACAGTTTGCGCAGAGCTTAAGATCTTGTGTACTGTACTCCAAAAAAATGTATTTTACTTGTATTTTTTCTTTCTATATAAATGGTAATGCTGCTTCCTCTGCTGCCTGGATGGAGCAACCCTACCTTTTATAATTCGGAGCACATTCCGTATTATCAGGCACGTATCCTAGTATAACCACATGCAGAAACTCCTATTTCAGTATAAACAGGAATGCAAGTCCTTGCAGGTGCCAATTTGTGCCGCTGTGCTGAGCAATACAGCATTTGCATTATTTGGCAATTACCGTTGACATAAATACCGTACATGCTGTTTTTTCAAGTTTATGCCATGCCCTCTGATTGTATCTGGTTTCCTCTGTCTGTGAGAGAGCTCTGTGCTTTACCACCCACCATGTGACCTCTACACTTCCTCCAACTTGCTAGGACCTGAAACCACATACTTTGTTTGATTAGTAAGAAAAAGTAGTAGTTGCCCCTTCTATATAGGCTTTCCAAGAAGTTGAAAAAATCTTTGGTATGATAATGAGCAGTTTAAAGTGTGTCCTGGAACCTAAAACATATATTGCATATAGTCATAGCTCCCAACTGTCCCTGATTTGGAGCAATGCCCCTCTGCCCCTCTTTCCTCCTCAATTGTCCCTCATTTTGGTCTGATCCATATAGTTGTATATAAAATGCACTTTTTATCTTTCAAAAAGTGTTTTCCAGCGCTAAACCTTTCATCCAGTTTTTAAATTGCTGCATTTGTAAATTTTAAATGCCAATATAAAGGAATAGTAGTGGTAAAAAAAAAAGCACTTGTGGATTTAATTAACCAGTTTTTTGGTTAATTCTCTTAAAGTGGAAGTAAACCCATCCATAAAACCGTTTCATTTCCGGGGCATGCCGGAAATGTAACACTCCCATTGGTTGTGCTCTCAATCAAACTGTTAAACCATCCAATGGCTGGTGTCAAGACTGATCACATGTGCAGCATCATGGTAGTTTTATACTAAACCGAGGCAAAGATTGCAGCTTCCTTGGCTAAAAAACGATAGGGGGGTTTACTTACACTTTAAAGCGGTCCTCCACCCTGAAGTGGAAGTTCTGCTCATCTGATCCCTCCCCCCCTCCGGTGCCACAATCGTCACCTTTCAGGGGGGAGGGAGGTGCAGTTACCTGGATAATCCAGGTATCTGCACCCACTTCCTGGACAAGACCCCCGCAGATGCCCTGCCCCCCGTTGTGTTCTGGGAAACGCACAGTTCCCAGGACACAGCGGGGACCAGCAGAGACGCGCAGCGCGACTCGCGCATGCGCAGTAGGGAACCGGGCAGTGAAGCCGAAATGCTTCACTTCCTGATTCCCTGACAGAGGATGGCGGCAGCAGATGACGAGCGATCGCTCGTCTCTCTGCTGCCCCTGCCGCCGACATCGCTGGACCCTGGGACAGGTAAGTGTGAATTTATTAAAAGTCAGCAGCTGCAATATTTGTAGCTGCTGGCTTTTAATATTTTTTTTTAAAGGTGCAGAACAACTTTAAGGGAGTGTGGCAGTTGTGTGTCCTATGCCTACATACATTTACTAGTAGGTGTCACTCATTCCCATCTCAAAATGTTGGGAGGTGTGTATATTGCAGCTTACTAGTCTTTGAATGTGGTGGCTGCATTCGTTTTCAGGATTTTTTTCTTTCATTTTCAAATGCTGATCTTGCCATTAACACCGTTCCTGTGATCCATAGTGTTTCTTTGTGTGCCACTCAGGCTCAACTGATATGGGATATGTATTTGTCGATTCTTTTGCACTCTCTGCTGGGAGTGCTGGCAAGGGATATAGCTTGTCCTGGCTCCTTACTGTAGCTCAAGGAAGAGGAGAGGAGAGGTGATCCCTTGTGCCGCACAGGGGCGGATCCAGGGGGGGGCAACGGGTCAATTGCCCCCTCCGAGAATACCGCCAGCTGATGACAGCACGGCCGGTTCCTCGGGTCCAATCGTGGCCGGTTCCGCGGGTACCCGCGGGCCGGTTCCGTGAGTCCAATCGCGGCTGGTTCCGCGGGTACCCGCGCCGGTTCCGCGGGTCCAATCGCGGCCGGTTCCGCGGGTCCAATCGCGGCCGGTTCCGCGGGTCCAATCGCGGCCGGTTCCGCGGGTACCCGCGGGCCGGTTCCGCGGGTCCAATCGCGGCCGGTTCCGCGGGTACCCGCGCTGAGTGGACGGGTGAGGGGCGGGGGGGGGGGAAGCTGGTCGGCTTAGGAGGGCTGCTGGCCAATCAGGAAGCCAGCAGGCAGGGGAGCAGGGAGATGACATCATCTCTCACTGCCCTGCATCCCTCCAGTTCCGCCTTCACAGTGTAGGAAGCTGTGTGCAGCAGAGAGATTGCATCATCTCTCTGCTGCCTATCTTCACTCTGGGACCCAACAAAAGACCACCAGTAGGTGACAATCCACAATGTGTGGCAGGCTACGTGGCAAGTGGCAATCCGTAATGTGTGGCAGACTACGTGGCAAGTGGCAATCCACAATGTGTGGCAGGTGACGTGGCAAGTGACAATCCGCAATGTGTGGCAGGTGACGTGGCAAGTGGCAATCTGCAATGTGTGGCAGGCTACGTGGCAAGTGACAATCCGCAATGTGTGGCAGGTGACGTGGCAAGTAACAATCCGCATTTGGTGACAAGTGACAATCCACATTTGGTGGCAGGCGACATGGCAAGTGACATCCTCAGGGCTCCCACTGATTCTGCAATATGGTGAGTTGAACCATTTAATTTTATATTACAATGTATTAATAGAAATAATGCGCTTCAATCATCCTGACACCATAACAACCATGGTGCCGTAATGATTGAAGCGCCAATACCAGCCATTTCACATATAAATTGCCCCCCAAAAACATATTTTATAGCAGTGCCCCTCCCGAGATTAGACTCTGGATCCGCCCCTGGTGCCGCACATCCGTATGATCCTATGGTAGTGGTAAACGTGGCAACCCCAGCCTGGACTCCAACCAGGCCACGCCCCCAACTTGTTTCACTCCACCCCCTGGAGCTGAGTCATGGGGACCCCGTGACTTCGCTACGGTGGATGGAGCGAAATATGTTAGGGGCGTGGCCTGGTTGGATTCCAGGCTGGGGTTGCCACATTTACCACTACCATAGGATCATACGGATGTGCGGCACAAGGGATCACCTCTCTTCTGCTATTCCTTGAAGACACTTCCTGTCCTAGGGTGACAATTAGAAATGAGTTTGGGCTTTCCCCAAATTCATTTTTATCCAACCTCCAGAGTCACGTCCTTTTTTTTTTTTTTTTCACAGAAGCCGACACAGGAAGGCAGCTTCTGTGTTTACAAAACCATGCTGTCCTGTGCATGAAAACAGCCCTGCTGACAGGAGTGGCACTGCAGTCAGTCCTGTCTGTGAAACAGGGAGAAGGGAGCTGCTGGAGCTCCCAATTCCCCCCCCCCCCCTTCCTCTACATACACCTTGGACAAGGACCTCTCCTGTTTCCACCTAATTTAACTGTTGGATCTCACCTTTACTTTATTTAGCAACGACGCCTGAAAAAAAAGATACTGGGGTCATGGCTACAGCCCCAGTATAACAAACTAACCCAACTTTTATCAATTGGATGTGCTTTATAGCAGAAAGTAAAATACATTTTTTTTTTCAAAATTTACTGTAATATTTGTTTATAGTGCAAAAAATAAAAAAAACGCAAAAGTGATAAAATATCACTAAAAAAGGACATACGTTTTATTTTAGTACAGTGTCACACGACTTGCGTGATTTTCAGTTAAAGTAATGCAGTGGCATATGGCCTGGTCAAGAAGGGGGATGGCCTGGTCAAGAAGGGGGATGAATCATCTGAAGGGCGAATGGTTAAAGTGGTACTAAACCCAGGAGCCTGCATCCACTATATCTGGTCTCATACTGTACATAGGAAATGCAATCAATCGTTTTACTAAATATAAACTGCTAAATACCCTTTCTCATCAGCTGTTAGAGTAATCTTAGTGCCTGGTTAAAGCTTGTAGGAGCAGTTTTCATTCTCCAATGAATGTCCTATAAGGGTGCAGGTCCCCTGACCCTCTGTCTGGACAGTGCTGATTGACCCTGTGCTGATCACATGCACCCTCCCAAGAAAAAAAAAAACTCTCTAGCAATACACACCAAACTGAGCATGTGCAGAGTGACTCTACTAACTCTGTCTTATCTGGAGATGTTTTGGGGACAGTGGACAAAGGGGAAGATCAGAGAAGACGAGTCAAACTGACTTTTTACACAATGCAGATGATTAACCCCTTAAGCCCCGTACACACTATCAGTTTTTCTGCTGAGTTTTTTCCTTCAGATTTACCAAAACCATATAAAATGAGGTCAAACCTTAGGAGTTTCAATTTGTATGCAATCAGGCAGGCCCTTGCACTACATGGTTTTGGTAAATCTGAAGGAATAACTCAGCAGAAAAACTGATAGTGTGTATGGGGCTTTAGGTTGCACAGTGTGTGTAACAAACATGCTTTACTGCATATGCAGACTGAGTTTACTGTTGTGGGTTTAGTAACTAGACATGTGCAATTTGTTTAGTTCCGAATTCGTTTTTTAATGAATTTAGACCAATTAATTCGGTAATTTTGGAATTTTTCTGAATATTCGAAAATTTGAACATTCAAATTTCGGAAATTCGAAATTTCGGAAATCCAAAAATAAGAAGGAAAATTCAAAAACCCGAAAATTAGAAAATCTGAAATAACTAATAACTTAACTATTACTAACTATTAAATTATAAGCATTGTAATTTCCTTTTCAAATGTTGCTGTTGGTGAATAACAAATGATGTTGGATAATTGTTGTTTGGATGCAACAAAACAAATGTTGTTGGAACGCAACAAATTATTAATAACAATAATAATAATAAAAACGTATTATTATTTAGTTTTGTTCCATTTGTTTAGATGGGACATTCATTATTTTAGATCATTTGTAACTTCGGATAAATTCGTATTTTTGCTGTTCGCTAACATCCAAATTTAAAAGGAAATTCCAATACCTATAATTTAATAGTTAATTATTATTAGTTATTTCGAATTTTCATTCTTTAGAGTTTTCCAAAGGTCTTTAGAGTTTTCGGATTTCAGAAAAAAGACATTTTCGGCAGTGCACATGTCTATTAGTAACACTTTAAAGTGGTTGTAAACCCTTACAAACCACATTGGCCTACAGGTAAGCCTAGATTAAGGCTTACCTGTAGGTCCAAGAAATATCTCCTAAACCTATACGGTTTAGGAGATATTTGCCCAAAGACAGGCACCACTGTCTACGGCGCATGCGCCGTAGACAGCGGCGCGCAGGCGCACTGAGCGCGGCGTTGTCAATGACGAAGTTGCCGCACATGTCGGCTCCCGTGCGTATGCGCGGGAGTGACGTCATCGCGGCTTCGACCAAATGACAGCGGCGGAGCTGCGAGACCCCACAGAGAAGATGGATGTGGCGGACTACAGGGGACAGCGGTGACTTCGCTGGCTCCTGTGTCGGGTAAGTGACACATAATGGACTACTATGCGATGCATAGTAGTCCATTATGCTTTGCCTTTGCAGGGAATGAAAGAGGAAGTAAACCCATTAGGGTTTACTTCCTCTTTAAGGAAGATAGCACACAATCCTTCAGTTGGTTATAATGACGTTCCTGTAGCATTAGGTCAGTTAAGGTAACGCCATTCCTATACCACGCTTGCGATGCATTCTTATGCATTAGTGAGCCATAATAAGGAAAATTAAATTTCTCCATCACTACCCCTACCATGCCATCAATAAATGTATGCACCATCTCCGACAGGTAAGTGAATTTGTCGCAGACGCTGACCTTTGCCGTGTGGCGGCACAAAAGAATTCTAAAGAACATCGTGGACCCTCGCTATAAATTCCCCAGACTCTTTGCACTTTCACAGATGAGAAGCCCCGTAAACATGATTGTAGCCTCGTCCTCCCATCTACTTCAGTACTGAGTGAAAGTGGCTTCTGTAGGGGGTAATGGAGTGATGAAGAACGCAGACCTCTATTTCATAGCGGAACTAAATGAATTGAGCTTATCGCTGCAGGAAGACTTTGATGTCCAGCATTGTACTGCGCTCTAATTCTAATCCTCTACCACTGTATGAAGCCGGGACGGTGTCTTCCCACTGCGTTCTGCAGCATTTTTTAGAGTGACCTTTCTTTATTCCGTCTGACCTTTACAACAAGTGAATCATAGTGTGCTGGACCTAAAGATCTTACTCTGCGCTCCGCGGGCTTATTTTTAGCCGTGTATTATTACATAGCGGGTTTATGAGACGCGTCTAGAGGATTTCGGCCAATAGCACAGACCGTGGCTAAATCGAGTCATCCGAGTATGTAATGTAACAAAGAAAATAATACAGCACCTCCAAATTTAGAGTACGGTATTACAAACGTAATGCATGTGCTACTAACACAGCATTCATAATGTGCAAAAAGCATCCACAATATTCAAAAATTATGATAAAAAATAACTCTGTGTGAATAAAGTCCAATGCAGAAAAAAGTCCAAAATGTGTGCTACAGTGCCTTGAAAAAGTATTCACACCCCTTGACATTTTCCATATTTTGTCATGTTACAACCAAAAACTTAAATGTATTTTTATTGGGATTTTATGCGATGGACCAACACAAAGTAGCACATAATTGTGAAGTGGAAGGAAAATGGTTTTCCAAATCTTTTACAAATTATGTGAAAAGTGTGGCATGCATTTGTATCCAGCCCCTTTTATTCCGATACCCCTAACTAAATTCTAGTGGAACCAATTGCCTTCAGAAGTCACCCAATTAGTAAGTAGAGTCCACCTGTGTGTAATTTAATCTCAGTATAAATGCAGCTGTTCTGTAAAGCCCTCAGAGGTTTTTTAGAGAACCTCAGTGAACAAACAGCATCAAGAAGGCCAAGGAACACACCAGGCAGGTCAGGGATAAAGTTGTGGAGAAGCTTAAAGCAGGGTTAGGTTATAAAAAAAAATCCCAAGCTTTGGTCGCAGCCAAAGCTTTTGGCTCGTTGGCCGCAGCCCTGCCAGCATAGGTCAGAGGCAGAGGGATAAATCCAAGGTAGGGTTGCCGGTACCACCTGGTCAGTAGCTTATAATTATTTCCTTGTGTTTTGGTATCTAGCGAGCTTGTGTGGGTGAATTGGTATAAATGAAGCTGTCGTTTCTCAGTGAACTCAGTCTGTAGGTCCCACTCCCACTCCTTAACCACTTCCCGACCGCCTGCTGTACATATACTGCGGCAATGCGGCTCTATTGCACAAAATCATGTACCTGTACGTTATTTTGTAAATAGCCACTGGGGGGGGGGGGGGGGGGTGCACGCAATGATTGGCCGCAGGAGGAGCAAATCAGCCAGCCCAGTGGACATCATGTCCGCTGGCCACCCGTGATCGCTCCCTGCAGAGACTGAGCGGCCGATTGTAAACAAGCAGACCGCTGTGCTGTCAGGCATGGGCACTCTGATCTAGTGTTCCTGCAGTGAGTCCATCCCCCCACACAGTTAAGGCCCATACACACGGTCTGACTTTTTGACAACAAACATGCAAATTGGCTGTTTTGGAGCAACATCCGACTGTGTGTACGCTCCATCGGACAAACTTTTTCTGTTTTCATTGGACTTTTGTTGGCTGTGCGAACAGACAAACTTTCTGGCAACAAAAGTCCGATGGAGCAAAGTCCGACCGTGTGTACGCAAAAGCATCGGACTTTTGTACAAGGTACAAACACGCATGCTCAGAACCAATGCAAAAGATCAGACTACAATACAGAAGTTCACCAAAGGTGGCTCTGGAGTCATTGAACGTCCTCTTTTGAAGCGGCGTCAGTACGTTGTGACGTCATTACGTTCGTGTTTGTTGTCAAAAAGTCAGACCGTGTGTATGCAATACAAACTTGTGGACCACGCCCTTTGTACAAAAGTCCACGGAAAAGTTTGTACAAAGTCCGACCATGTGTATGAGGCTTTAGAAACACGCTGAGAGAACACCGTTAATCCTTTTGATTGCCCCTGATGTTAACCCTTTCCCTGCCAGTGTCATTTATACTGTGTCAGTGCATATTTTTATCACTGATCACTGTAGAAACATCACTGGTTCCCAAAGAAGTGTCAGCTAGGTGTCCGATCTGTCCGCCGTTTTCCACTAAAAATTGCTAATCACTGCTATTGCAAGTAAAAAAATTTATAAATAAAAATGTCATAAATCTATCGCCTATTTTGTAGACGCTATAACTTTTGCGCAAACCAATCAATATACAATTATTGAGATTTTTTTTTTACCAGAAATATGTAGCAGAATACATATTGGCCTAAACTGATGAAGATATTAGATTTTTTTTTTATTTAATGGAATATGTATTACAGCAGAAAGTAAAAAATATATATATATTTTTTTTTCAAAAGTTATTGTTCATTTTTTGTTTATAGCGCAAAAAAATAAAAACCGCAGAGGTGATCAAATACCACCAAAAGAAAGCTCTATTTGTGGGGAAAAAACGACATGCATTTTATTTGGGTACAGCGTCGCATGACTGCGCAGTTGTCAGGTAAACTAACGCAGTGCCGTATTGCAAAAAGTGGCCTGGTCATTGAGGGGGTAAAACCTTACGGGGCTGATGTGGTTAATATAACCCGTCTTGGATAGAAAAGCGGTGGAGAGGAGCAATTGATATAGAATTGAAATAATATGTGGAGTGAGTTCACTAGCAACCCAAAGGCGTTCAAACGGCGTTAAAGAGGAACCTCAGTCTGCTCACATAATTTGTAATACAAACATTTTTGCCATTCTGAAGCTTCCCTCCAACCACTTTGCATATTATTTTATATATACTGTGATTCTGTACTTGCCAAATATGCTGCAGAAATCTCCCTCTGGCTGCAACCATTTTAACTGTGGGCAGCTGAAGCTGCTGCCTGTTCACTTCCTGGATTTACACAGACACACCTGTAACCTTGCAGCTCTCATTGGCCCTCTTATGACTCCGCCCCCCTCCTTTCCTGGAAAACTCTAACAAGAGTGAAAGAGCTGTGCATGATGTCATAAGGCTAAGCTCTTTAAATTAAATATGAACGCAAGTCACTTGGGGTAGAACCTCTGGGTGAATCCAGGATGGAGAACGTTCTGGGGGTCCTAGTAGAAGACACTCAGCAATAACATGTAGCGTCAGAGCAGAGCAGACTATTGGCATGCATAAAAAAGGGAATTTACTCCAGAGATAAAACTATGATCCCGCCAGTTTATACAAACTCTGGTCCGGCCGCATCTGGAGTATTCCATCCAGTTCTGGTCACCAGTCCTTAGGAAGGATGTCCTTGAGCTGGAAAGAGTCCAGAGAAGAGCAACAAAATGAATAAGGGGACTGGAGGACCTCCATTATGAGGGACAGCTACAAGCAAAGGAGTTCTCCTTGGAGAAGAGACATTTGACAGGAGATATGATGGTGATATACAAATACCTCAAACTATTTAGTCTCAGGGATTGTAAGAAAGACATGGGGCCACTCAAAGGAATTGAAAAGGGGGCATTTTAATCATAAAGAGGAGCTCCAATCACCTATGTAAAAATGAAAGGTGAGCAACTACAAAAACTGTAGCTGCTGACTTTTAATAAACAGTCCCTCATCTGTCCCATGATCCAGTGATGTGCTCGGCCCAGCTGTTTTCACCCTGTGTCCTCCCTCCCTGACGCAGGCATCTTTACTATGCGTTTTCACAGCCGGGGTGCCAACCGTAAATGGTCCCACAACACATGTCCCAGAAGACTGCAGGAGAGAGGGGGAAGGAGAAATTCTGCTTCTGGTCACCTAGGCCAGGGATATGCAATTAGCGGACCTCCAGCTATTGCAGAACTCCAAATCCCAAGAGGCATAGCAAGACTCTGACAGCCACAAGCATGACATCCAGAGGCAGAGGCATGATGGGACTTGTAGTTTTGCAACAGCTGGCCGGTCCGCTAATTGCATATCCCTGGCCTAGGCGGTTGGAGCGGGTACCTGTCAAAATCGGGTACCTGATTTTGACAGGTACCCGCTCCAACCGCCTAAGCAAGGGATATGCAATAAGCGGACTGTCAGCTGTTGCAAAATTACAAGTCCCGTCATGCCTCTGCCTCTGGGTGTCATGCTTGTGGCTGTCAGTCTTGACAGACTTGACTGATGTCATCGTGGTTCTGACCAATCACAGTGCCGGAGCCACGATATCCGAAAGTAACCCCTGGGACCTTTGTTGGCCGCCTG